>NC_091176.1:7642465-7942465 GCF_040958095.1 Procambarus clarkii | reverse complement strand
CTCAGCACCTCAAGGAGATGGTAAATCCAGTTCTCGGAGAAGTTGCCGAGACACTATTGTCAGAGGTCACGAAGTTTGTCAACGACTGCCTCTCTGGGTTGATCCCAGATACAATAAAACCCTTTTTCTTTGGAGCATCCCTTTGTGCCCTCAAGAAGAAAGATGGTGGAGTCAGACCCATTGCCGTGGGTAACACACTTCGGCGCCTTGTTGCTAGGGCAGCTGTCAGAAAAATTAGCATAGACGCTGCGACGATGCTTCGACCCCATCAACTAGGTTTTGGTGTCCCCCATGGCTGTGAAGCAGCAGCTCATGCAGCACGAGCCTATATAAAGCACCTCCCAGAAAATAAGGCATTAATTAAATTAGACTTTAAAAATGCCTTCAACCAGGTAAAAAGGGATGTGGTACTGGAAGCAGTTCGAACAAGCTTTCCTTCTCTACTCCCCTTCGTTTCAGCAGGGTACAGTAGGGAATCGACGCTGCTGTTTGGGGAACATGAAGTTGTTTCTGCAGAAGGTGTCCAGCAGGGAGACCCACTTGCCCCTTTTCTTTTTTGCATGGCTGTTAAAGAGGTCACAAGCAGGTTGACCAGCGAACTCAACATCTGGTTCCTGGACGATGGCACCCTGGCAGGGACACAGGAGTCTCTGCTAGAAGATCTACAGCTGGTGAAATCTAAGGGAGAGGAGTTAGGACTCACCCTAAACCCATTAAAGTGTGAAATCATCTCATCTAGCCAACCAACCATAGATGCAGTGCGAACCATATTGCCAGGAGCCCAAGTGATCGCTCCCACCGACAGTGTGCTGCTAGGGGCACCTCTGGGCTCGAGCGCCATTGAGGTAGTCCTCGAAGAAAAGCTGAACGACCTGAGGAGGATGGAGGGAAGAATAGGGGCTTTGGACGCCCACGATGCTCTGTACCTTCTCACAAGGTGCCTGGCTTTGCCCAGACTGACCTATTTCCTAAGGTGTGCTCCCTCCTTCGACAGCCCAAAATTAACAGAATATGACACACTCCTAAGGTCAATAACCGTGAAAGTGTTAAACCTCTCCCTGCAAGATGACCAATGGGACCAAGCAACGCTCCCAGTTAGACTCGGGGGGATAGGTATTCGCAAGGCGACCCAGTTAGCATTGCCGGCATTCTTATCCTCGACCAGTGCAACAGGTGAATTAGTTAAGGAAATACTACCGGAACACCTAAGAGACTTCATTGGGATTCATGATCCCAAATTCGCGGAAGGAGTCGGTCAGTGGGACACTCTTGTCAACTCTCATCCTCGACCGACTTTTCCAAATGACTGCAAACAGTCCAAATGGGATAGCCCCATAGTGGAGAACATCGCCACATCATTGCTGGAGGCAGCTTCCAGGAAGGACAAAGCGCGTCTTCTAGCTGTACAAGCTCCCCATGCCGGGGACTTCCTGTTGGCAGTCCCTAATTCCGCCTTGGGGACCCGCCTGGACCATCGGACCCTAAGTATTGGTGTTGCTCTGCGCCTTGCCGCCCCTATCTCCACCGAGCACCGGTGTATTTGCGGCCATGCTCGGGCAGACCAATACGGCAGCCATGGTCTCATCTGTCGTAAGACACAGGGAAAGATTGCCAGACATGAAGCAGTCAATGACATCATCAAGAGAAGTTTGGCTTCAGCTGGGTGCCCAGCACAAAGGGAACCTCAGTTGTGCAGGCCTGACAACAGCCAAAAACGCCCAGATGGAGTCACCCTGCAGCCGTGGAGAGAAGGTAAACAGGTCGTGTGGGACTACACGTGTGCATCCACATTGGCTGATACCTATCTACCTTACAGCGCAGCTGAGGGAGG
The DNA here is from genome assembly GCF_040958095.1 of Procambarus clarkii. NCBI lineage: Eukaryota > Metazoa > Arthropoda > Malacostraca > Decapoda > Cambaridae > Procambarus > Procambarus clarkii. The sequence continues at coordinate 7,940,634 of NC_091176.1, read as the reverse complement.
CGGGGCGGCCACCTTCAGGGAGACCCAGAAAACTAACAAGTACAGGGACCTAGAACGTTGTTACAGGTTCGTGCCAATAGGCTCTGAGACTCTGGGCGCCTGGGGTAAATGTGCACTTAAGTTCCTGAAGGAGCTGGGCGAGGAACTCATTGGGAAGACTAGAGACCCAAGAGCGGCCAGTTTTATGTTCCAGCGCCTCAGTGTCGCTGTTCAGAGGGGAAATGCGTGTTGTATCTTGGGTACGCACCCGACCCCCGAGGAACTGGACGAGGTCTTCGAACACTGATTGGTATATTGTTATATTGTTATATAAGTGTGTGTTTTCTGTAAACTGTAACATTGCAATAAAATCAAATAAAAAAAAAAAAAAAAATAATAATAGGGGTGGTAGGAGAGGAAAAGATTAAAGTATTCAGTGAGAATCCACAAGGTCTTCTCTGAACACTATTTATTTTCTTCTTCGAGGATGTGGGTCCCTTTAATTAAACCAGTGGTGGTACCCCTTTATATATATATATATATATATATATATATATATATATATATATATATATATATATATATATATATATATTTAAATATTTATTTTTATATATTTATTTCTATATATTATAAGTATATATTAGTATATTTTAGTAGCAGTCTTTCTTGTAAACATATGTTGTTGAACATGACTGGAAGGGTAAGATTAAATATTTTAATTATTCTAACCCGAATCTTCTCAATATTTCTTAAGATTTTCTTCACTGTCGAGGGTAATTGAAAAATTAACTCTCCAAAGTTAATTATCACATTTTTATTTATGGTCTGACGTCTAGAAGCGTTTCGTTTCGCAAGAGACTTCTTACATTTTCAAAGACAAATTTGTATGAACTCCGTTTCATGCTTATATTTCTTTTTTGGGTGAGGTGATGTGACAAACATGTTTTGGGAGAGGTGATAGAACACAAACCAATGGGTAATCATTGGGTAAAGATAATTTTACATAGTCAGAACACGAATTATTGCGTATTTTCTCTTCTTCCTTCTGTGTTGGTTCGGGGTCTTGAAGTGGGTAGAATGTAATTATGTGTTAATTGGCTGGTGTTGACTTTTTGATGTGTAGTGCCTCGCTGATGTAGAGTCTCCTGTTATCGCTGTATCTGTCGATAATTTCTGTGTTGCTTGTTAAGATTTCTCTGGTGATGGTCTGGTTGTATGAGGAGATTATATGTTCCTTGATGGAGCCCTGTTGCTTGTACCAGCAGCTATAGTGGGAGACCTTACTATACAAGGTGCAGGGGTGTAGCACGGACTCCTTCTACAGGTGGGGGGGGGGGGGGGGGCAAGACGTTGACGTTGTGTTGATGTGACACACGTCCCATCAACAACTACACCCACACACACGTCCCATCAACACCTACACACACACACACGTCCCATCAACACCTACACACACGTCCCATCAACACCTACACACACACACGTCCCATCAATACCAACACACACACACACACGTCCCATCAACACCTACACACACGTCCCATCAACACCTACACACACACACACGTCCCATCAACACCTACACACACACACACACGTCCCATCAACACCTATACACACACACACGTCCCATCAACACCTACACACACACACACGTCCCATCAACACCTACACACACACCCACACACGTCCCATCAACACTTACCTACACACACACACACGTCCCATCAACACTTACCTACACACACACACACGTCCCATCAACACTTACCTACACACACACACACGTCCCATCAACACTTACCTACACACACACACACGTCCCATCAACACTTACCTACACACACACACACGTCCCATCAACACCTACACACACACACACACACGTCCCATCAACACCTACACACCCACACACACACACGTCCCATCAACACACACACACACACGTCCCATCAACACTTACCTACACACACACACACGTCCCATCAACACTTACCTACACACACACACACGTCCCATCAACACCTACACACACACACACACACGTCCCATCAACACTTACCTACACACACACACACGTCCCATCAACACTTACCTACACACACACACACGTCCCATCAACACTTACCTACACACACACACACGTCCCATCAACACCTACACACACACACACACGTCCCATCAACACCTAAACACCCACACACACACACACGTCCCATCAACACACACACACACGTCCCATCAACACTTACCTACACACACACACACGTCCCATCAACACTTACCTACACACACACACACGTCCCATCAACACCTACACACACACACACTGCAAGAATCAAATAGAGAGAAGGATCTGGGGGTTGATATCACACCGAACCTGTCCCCAGAGGCCCACATCAAAAGAATATCATCAGCGGCATATGCTAGACTGGCCAACATAAGAACTGCCTTCAGAAACTTGTGTAAGGAATCTTTCAGAACCCTGTATACCACTTATGTAAGACCAATCCTGGAGTATGCAGCTCCAGCCTGGAGTCCATACCTAGTTAAACACAAGACAAAGTTAGAGAAGATTCAGCGGTATGCCACCAGGCTCGTCCCGGAACTGAGAGGATTGAGCTACGAGGAAAGGCTAAAGGAGCTGAACCTCACATCCCTGGAAAACAGAAGAGTAAGGGGAGACATGATAACCACCTACAAAATTCTCAGGGGAATTGACAGGGTGGACAAAGACAAACTCTTCAGCACGGGTGGGACACGAACAAGGGGACACAGGTGGAAACTTAGTACCCAGATGAGCCACAGAGACGTTAGAAAGATTTTTTTCAGTGTCAGAGTAGTTAATAAATGGAATGCACTAGGAAGTGATGTGGTGGAGGCTGACTCCATACACAGTTTCAAATGTAGATATGATAGAGCCCAGTAGGCTCAGGAATCTGTACACCAGTTGATTGACAGTTGAGAGGCGGGACCAAAGAGCCAAAGCTCAACCCCCGCAAGCACAATTAGGTGAGTACAATTAGGTGAGTACACGTCCCATCAACACCTACACACACACACACGTCCCATCAACACCTACACACACACACACGTCCCATCAACACCTACACACACACACACACACGTCCCATCAACACCTACACACACGTCCCATCAACACCTACACACACACACACACACACACGTCCCATCAACACCTACACACCCACACACACACGTCCCATCAACACCTACACACACACACACACACGTCCCATCAACACTTACACACACACACACATATACGCCCCATCAACACCTACACACCCACACACACACGTCCCATCAACACTTACACACACACACATACACGTCCCATCAACACCTACACACACACACGTCCCATCAACTCCTACACACACACACACACACGTCCCATCAATACCTACACACCCACGTCCCATCAACACTCACACACACACACGTCCCATCAACACTTACACACACACGTCCCATCAACACCTACACACACACACACGTCCCGTCAACACCTACACACACACACACGTCCCATTAACACCTACACACACGTCCCATCAACACCTACACCTACACACACGTCCCATCAACACCTACACACACACACACGTCCCATCAACACCTACACACACACACACACACGTCCCATCAACACCTACACACACACACACACACGTCCCATCAACACCTACACACACGTCCCATCAACACCTACACACACACACACACACACGTCCCATCAACACCTACACACCCACACACGTCCCATCAACACTTACCTACACACACACACACGTCCCATCAACACCTACACACACACACAAACGTCCCATCAACACCTACACACACACACACACGTCCCATCAACACCTACACACACGTCCCATCAACACCTACACACACGTCCCATCAACACCTACACACACACACACACGTCCCATCAACACCTACACGTCCCATCAACACCTACACGTCCCATCAACACCTACACACCCACACACACACACGTCCCATCAACACACACACACACGTCCCATCAACACTTACCTACACACACACACACGTCCCATCAACACCTACACACACACACACACGTCCCATCAACACCTACACACACACACACACGTCCCATCAACACCTACACACACACACGTCCCATCAACACCTACACACACACACACGTCCCATCAACACTTACACACACACACACACACACGTCCCATCAACACCTACACACACACACACGTCCCATCAACACTCACACACACACACACACGTCCCATCAACACTTACACACACACGTCCCATCAACACCTACACACACACACACACGTCCCATCAACACTTACACACACACACACACGTCCCATCAACACCTACACACACACACGTCCCATCAACACCTACACACACACACGTCCCATCAACACCTACACACACACACGTCCCATCAACACCTACACACACGTCCCATCAACACCTACACACACACACACGTCCCATCAACACCTACACACACACACACACACGTCCCATCAACACCTACACACACACACACGTCCCATCAACACCTACACACACACACACGTCCCATCAACACCTACACACACGTCCCATCAACACCTACACACACACACACACGTCCCATCAACACCTACACACCCACACACACACGTCCCATCAACACCAACACACACACACATATACGCCCCATCAACACCTACACACCCACACACACACGTCCCATCAACACTTACACACACACACACACACGTCCCATCAACACCTACACACACACACGTCCCATCAACACCTACACACACACACACACACGTCCCATCAACACCTACACACCCTCACACACACGTCCCATCAACACTCACACACACACACACGTCCCATCAACACTTACACACACCCACACACACGTCCCATCAACACCTACACACACACACACGTCCCATCAACACCTACACACACACACACGTCCCATCAACACCTACACACACACACGTCCCATCAACACCTACACACACGTCCCATCAACACCTACACACACACACGTCCCATCAATACCTACACACACACACACACGTCCCATCAACACCTACACACACACACACGTCCCATCAACACCTACACACACACACACACGTCCCATCAACACCTACACACACGTCCCATCAACACCTACACACACACACACGTCCCATCAATACCTACACACACACACACACACGTCCCATCAACACCTACACACACACACGTCCCATCAACACCTACACACACACACACGTCCCATCAACACCTACACACACACACACACGTCCCATCAACACCTACACACACGTCCCATCAACACCTACACACACACACACGTCCCATCAATACCTACACACACACACACGTCCCATCAACACCTACACACCCACACACGTCCCATCAACACCTACACACACACACACGTCCCATCAACACCTACACACACACACACACGTCCCATCAACACCTACACACACACACACGTCCCATCAACACCTACACACACACACACACGTCCCATCAACACCTACACACACGTCCCATCAACACCTACACACACACACACGTCCCATCAACACCTACACACACACACACACACACGTCCCATCAACACCTACACACACACACACTCGTCCCATCAACACCTACACACACACACACGTCCCATCAACACCTACACACACACACACACACGTCCCATCAACACCTACACACCCACACACACACGTCCCATCAACACCTACACACACACACACACACACACACGTCCCATCAACACCTACACACACACGTCCCATCAACACCTACACACCCACACACACACGTCCCATCAACACTCACACACACGTCCCATCAACACTTACACACACACACACACACACGTCCCATCAACACCTACACACACACACACGTCCCATCAACACCTACACACACACACACGTCCCATCAACACCTACACACACACACACGTCTCATCAACACCTACACACACGTCCCATCAACACCTACACACACACACACACAAGTCCCATCAACACTTACACACACACACACATATACGCCCCATCAACACCTACACACCCACACACACACGTCCCATCAACACTTACACACACACACATACACGTCCCATCAACACCTACACACACACACGTCCCATCAACTCCTACACACACACACACACACGTCCCATCAATACCTACACACCCACGTCCCATCAACACTCACACACACACACGTCCCATCAACACTTACACACACACGTCCCATCAACACCTACACACACACACACGTCCCGTCAACACCTACACACACACACACGTCCCATTAACACCTACACACACGTCCCATCAACACCTACACACACACACACGTCCCATCAACACCTACACACACGTCCCATCAACACCTACACACACACACACACACGTCCCATCAACACCTACACACACACACACACACGTCCCATCAACACCTACACACACGTCCCATCAACACCTACACACACACACACACACGTCCCATCAACACCTACACACCCACACACACACACGTCCCATCAACACTTACCTACACACACACACACGTCCCATCAACACCTACACACACACACAAACGTCCCATCAACACCTACACACACACACACACGTCCCATCAACACCTACACACACGTCCCATCAACACCTACACACACGTCCCATCAACACCTACACACACGTCCCATCAACACCTACACACACACACACGTCCCATCAACACCTACACGTCCCATCAACACCTACACACCCACACACACACACGTCCCATCAACACACACACACACACGTCCCATCAACACTTACCTACACACACACACACGTCCCATCAACACCTACACACACACACACGTCCCATCAACACCTACACACACACACACACGTCCCATCAACACCTACACACACACACGTCCCATCAACACCTACACACACACGTCCCATCAACACTTACACACACACACACACACACGTCCCATCAACACCTACACACACACACACGTCCCATCAACACTCACACACACACACACACACGTCCCATCAACACTTACACACACACGTCCCATCAACACCTACACACACACACGTCCCATCAACACTTACACACACACACACACGTTCCATCAACACCTACACACACACCACACGTCCCACTCAACACCTCCACACACACACACCACACGTCCCATCAACACCTACACACACACACACGTCCATCAACAACCTACACAACACACACACCCGTCCCATCAACATACCTACACACCCACACACACACGTCCCATCAACACCTACACACACACACACACGTCCCATCAACACCTACACACCACACACACACGTCCCATCAACACCTCACACACTACGGTCCCATCAACACCGTACACACACACACACACACACGTCCTCATATACACCTACACACACACACACCGTCCCATCAACACCCTACACCAACACACACAAGTCCCATCACACACCTACACACACACACCACACGTCCCATCACACCTACACACCCACACACACGTCCCCCATCAACACCTACACACACCACACACACGTCCATCAACACCCTACACACACACACCACGTCCCATCAATACCTACACATACACACACGTCCCATCAACACCGTACACACCCAGCACGATCCCCATCAACACCTACACACACACACACGTTACCCCATCAACACCCTACACACTACACACCCGTCCCATCAACACCTACCACACACACACACGTCCCATCAACCCTACACCCACGTCCCATCAACACACTACACACACACATACTACGTCCACCATCAACACCTACACACACACGACACACACAACGTCCCAATCAACACCTACACACCACACACGTCCCATCAACACTTACACACACCCACACACACGTCCCATCAACACCTACACACACACACACACGTCCCATCAACACCTACACACACACACACACGTCCCATCAACACCTACACACACACACACACACGTCCCATCAACACCTACACACACGTCCCATCAACACCTACACACACACACGTCCCATCAATACCTACACACACACACACACGTCCCATCAACACCTACACACACACACACGTCCCATCAACACCTACACACACACACACACGTCCCATCAACACCTACACACACGTCCCATCAACACCTACACACACACACACGTCCCATCAATACCTACACACACACACACACGTCCCATCAACACCTACACACACACACACGTCCCATCAACACCTACACACACACACACGTCCCATCAACACCTACACACACACACACGTCCCATCAACACCTACACACACGTCCCATCAACACCTACACACACACACACGTCCCATCAATTACCTACACACACGCACACGTCCCATCAACACCTACACACCCACACACGTCCCATCAACACCTACACACACACACACGTCCCATCAACACCTACACACACACACACGTCCCATCAACACCTACACACACACACACACGTCCCATCAACACCTACACACGCGTCCCATCAACACCTACACACACACACACGTCCCATCAACACCTACACACACACGTCCCATCAACACCTACACACACACACTCGTCCCATCAACACCTACACACACACACACGTCCCATCAACACCTACACACACACACACACACGTCCCATCAACACCTACACACCCACACACACACGTCCCATCAACACCTACACACACACACACACGTCCCATCAACACCTACACACACACGTCCCATCAACACCTACACACCCACACACACACGTCCCATCAACACTCACACACACGTCCCATCAACACTTACACACACACACACACACACGTCCCATCAACACCTACACACACACACACGTCCCATCAACACCTACACACACACACACGTCCCATCAACACCTACACACACACACACACGTCCCATCAACACCTACACACACACACACACACGTCCCATCAACACCTACACACCACACACACACGTCCCATCAACACCTACACACCCACACACACACGTCCCATCAACACCTACACACCCACACACACACGTCCCATCAACACTCACACACACGTCCCATCAACACCTTACACACACACCACACACGTCCCATCAACACCTACACACACACACACGTCCCATCAACACCTACACACACACACACGTCCCATCAACACCTACACACACACACACACACGTCCCATCAACACCTACACACCCACACACACGTCCCATCAACACCTACACACACACACACACGTCCCATCAACACCTACACACACACACACGTCCCATCAACACCTACACATACACACAAGTCCCATCAACACCTACACACACGTCCCATCAACACCTACACACACACACGTCCCATCAACACCCACACATACACACACGTCCCATCAACACCTACACACACACACGTCCCATCAACACCTACACCCACGTCCCATCAACACCTACACACACACATATACGTCCCATCAATACCTACACACACACACACACACACACGTCCCATCAACACCTACACACCACACACACGTCCCATCAACACCTCACACACACACACACGTCCCATCAACACTTACACACACCCACACACACGTCCCATCAACACCTACACACACACACACACGTCCCATCAACACCTACACACACACACACACGTCCCATCAACACCTACACACACACACACACACACGTCCCATCAACACCTACACACACGTCCCATCAACACCTACACACACACACGTCCCATCAATACCTACACACACACACACACACGTCCCATCAACACCTACACACACACACACACGTCCCATCAACACCTACACACACACACACACGTCCCATCAACACCTACACACACGTCCCATCAACACCTACACACACACACACGTCCCATCAATACCTACACACACACACACACGTCCCATCAACACTACACACACACACACGTCCCATCAACACCTACACACACACACACGTCCCATCAACACCTACACACACACACACGTCCCATCAACACCTACACACACGTCCCATCAACACCTACACACACACACACGTCCCATCAATACCTACACACACGCACACGTCCCATCAACACCTACACACCCACACACGTCCCATCAACACCTACACACACACACACGTCCCATCAACACCTACACACACACACACGTCCCATCAACACCTACACACACACACACACGTCCCATCAACACCTACACACGCGTCCCATCAACACCTACACACACACACACGTCCCATCAACACCTACACACACACGTCCCATCAACACCTACACACACACACTCGTCCCATCAACACCTACACACACACACACGTCCCATCAACACCTACACACACACACACCACACGTCCCATCAACACCTACACACCCACACACACACGTCCCATCAACACCTACACACACACACACACGTCCCATCAACACCTACACACACACGTCCCATCAACACCTACACACCCACACACACACGTCCCATCAACACTCACACACACGTCCCATCAACACTTACACACACACACACACACACGTCCCATCAACACCTACACACACACACACGTCCACATCAACACCTACACACACACACACGTCCCATCAACACCTACACACACACACACACACGTCCATCAACACCTACACACCCACACACACACGTCCCATCAACACCTACACACACACACAACACGTCCCATCAACACCTACACACCCACACACACACGTCCCATCAACACTCACACACACGTCCCATCAACACTTACACACACACACACACACACGTCCCATCAACCTACACACACACACACGTCCCATCAACACCTACACACACACACACGTCCCATCAACACCTACACACACACACACGTCCCATCAACACCTACACACACACACACACACGTCCCATCAACACCTACACACCCACACACACGTCCCATCAACACCTACACACACACACACACACGTCCCATCAACACCTACACACACACACACGTCCCATCAACACCTACACATACACACAAGTCCCATCAACACCTACACACACGTCCCATCAACACCTACACACACACACACGTCCCATCAACACCCACACATACACACACGTCCCATCAACACCTACACACACACACACGTCCCATCAACACCTACACCCACGTCCCATCAACACCTACACACACACATATACGTCCCATCAATACCTACACACCCACACACACACGTCCCATCAACACTTACACACACACACACGTCCCATCAACACCTACACACACACGTCCCATCAACACCTACACACACACACACACACACGTCCCATCAACACCCACACACACACGTCCCATCAACACCTACACACACACACACGTCCCATCAACAGCTACACACCCACACACACACGTCCCATCAACAGCTACACACCCACACACACACGTCCCATCAACACTTACACACACACACGTCCCATCAACAGCTACACACACACACACACACACGTCCCATCAACACTTACACACACACACACGTCCCATCAACACCTACACACCCACACACACACGTCCCATCAACACTTACACACACACACACGTCCCATCAACACTTACACACACACACACGTCCCATCAACACCTACACACACACACACACGTCACATCAACACCTACACACCCACACACACACGTCCCATCAACACTTACACACACACACACACACGTCCCATCAACACCTACACACACACACACACGTCCCATCAACACCTACACACACACACACGTCCCATCAACACCTACACACGTCCCATCAACACCTACACACGTCCCATCAACACCTACACACACACGTCCCATCAACACCTACACACACACGTCCCATCAACACCTACACACACACACACGTCCCATCAACACCTACACACACACACGTCCCATCAACACCCACACCCACACACACGTCCCATCAACACCCACACCCACACACACGTCCCATCAACACCCACACCCACACACACGTCCCATCAACACCTACACACACACACACGTCCCATCAACACCCACACCCACACACACGTCCCATCAACACCCACACCCACACACACGTCCCATCAACACCCACACCCACACACACACGTCCCATCAACACCCACACACACGTCCCATCAACACCTACACACACACACACGTCCCATCAACACCCACACCCACGTCCCATCAACACCCACACCCACACACACGTCCCATCAACACCCACACCCACACACACGTCCCATCAACACCCACACCCACACACACGTCCCATCAACACCTACACACACACACACGTCCCATCAACACCCACACCCACACACACGTCCCATCAACACCCACACCACACACACACGTCCCAGTCAACACCCACACCCACACACACGTCCCATCAACACCCACACCCACACACACGTCCCATCAACACCTACACACACACACACGTCCCATCAACACCCACACCCACACACACGTCCCATCAACACCCACACCCACACACACGTCCCATCAACACCTACACACACACACACACGTCCCATCAACACCCACACCCACACACACGTCCCACCAACACCTACACACACACACACGTCCCATCAACACCTACACACACGTCCCATCAACACCTACACACACACACACGTCCCATCAACACCCACACCCACACACACGTCCCATCAACACCTACACACACACACACGTCCCATCAACACCCACACCCACGTCCCATCAACACCTACACACACACACGTCCCATCAACACCTACACACACACACACGTCCCATCAACACCTACACACACACACACGTCCCATCAACACCCCACACACACACACGTCCCATCAACACCTACACACACACACACGTCCCATCAACACCTACACACACACACACGTCCCATCAACACCTACACACACACACACGTCCCATCAACACCTACACACACACACACACACACACACGTCCCATCAACACCTACACACACACACACGTCCCATCAACACCTACACACACACACACGCCCCATCAACACCTACACACACACACACACACGCCCCATCAACAACTACACACACACACACACACGTCCCATCAACACCTACACACACACACACGTCCCATCAACACCTACACACACACACACGCCCCATCAACACCTACACACACACACACACACGTCCCATCAACACCTACACACACACACACACACGTCCCATCAACACCTACACACACACACGTCCCATCAACACCTACACACACGTCCCATCAACACCTACACACACACACACACGCCCCATCAACACCTACACACACACACACGTCCCATCAACACCTACACACACACACACACACGTCCCATCAACACCTACACACACACACGTCCTATCAACACCCACACACACACACACACACGTCCCATCAACACCTACACACACACACACACACGTCCCATCAACACCTACACACACACACACACGTCCCATCAACACCTACACACACACACACGTCCCATCAACACCTACACGCACACACACGTCCCATCAACACCCACACCCACACGTCCCATCAACACCCACACCCACACACACACGTCCCATCAACAGTGGTAATGTGCCAGGAACACACCACCGTGCAGGGTGTGTCTCTCCAGCACAGTGTGTGGGTGTATGGGACGAGCAACACCCTGCCAGAGTTTGCTGGCACTTCCACCTTCACTCAGAATATAAGTATTGTGCAAGTGTTGTGTGGGTGTGTCAGCTGTGACCAACACTAACATTGCTGCTAGCAACGTTGAAGTCTACTGGCCATCAAGTGCCTTCCGTCAGACACACTCTGAGGGCTGGCAGGCCTGGGTGAAGCATTTACAGCGTTGTGGTTCGAACACAAGTCGTCAGTGAAGCACTTGTTCCGGAAGTGTTCGGAAGTCATCAGTTGTGAGTCGTTTGTAAACTGAGGATGGTGGCCCTCAGGGTTCCCTGTCCCCGTGGAGGCCACTAGAGTACACACACTAGAGTACACAGGTGTACACACTCAAAAGTATACACACACAGGTAGTATTCTGGAGACGCTACCCTCAGTACTAAGACTGAGGACTGTGGACACACCCTGACACAGCAACACCACTAGCCACACACACCCTGACACAGCAACACCACTAGCCACACCCTGACACAGCAACACCACTAGCCACACCCTGACACAGCAACATCGCTAGCCACACACCCTGACACAGCAACACCACTAGCCACACACACACCCTCACACAGCAACACCACTAGCCACACACCCTGACACAGCAACACCACTAGCCACACACACCCTGACACAGCAACACCACTAGCCACACACACCCTGACACAGCAACACCACTAGCCACACCCTGACACAGCAACACCACTAGCCACACCCTGACACAGCAACACCACTAGCCACACACCCTGACACAGCAACACCACTAGCCACACACACCCTGACACAGCAACACCACTAGCCACACACACCCTGACACAGCAACACCACTAGCCACACCCTGACACAGCAACACCACTAGCCACACACCCTGACACAGCAACACCACTAGCCACACACCCTGACACAGCAACACCACTAGCCACACACACACCCTGACACAGCAACACCACTAGCCACACACCCTGACACAGCAACACCACTAGCCACACCCTGACACAGCAACACCACTAGCCACACACCCTGACACAGCAACACCACTAGCCACACACCCTGACACAGCAACACCACTAGCCACACACACACCCTGACACAGCAACACCACTAGCCACACCCTGACACAGCAACACCACTAGCCACACCCTGACACAGCAAACACCACTAGCCACACCCTGACACAGCAACACCACTAGCCACACCGTGACACAGCAAACACCACTAGCCACACACCCTGACACAGCAACACCACTAGCCACACACCCTGACACAGCAACACCACTAGCCACACACCCTGACACAGCAACACCACTAGCCACACCCTGACACAGCAACACCACTAGCCACACCCTGACACAGCAACACCACTAGCCACACCCTGACACAGCAACACCACTAGCCACACCCTGACACAGCAACACCACTAGCCACACACACACCCTGGACACAGCAACACCACTAGCCATACACACACCCTGACACAGAAAAACCACTAGCCACACCCTGACACAGCAACACCACTAGCTACACCCTGACACAGCAACACCACTAGCCACACACCCTGACACAGCAACACCACTAGCCACCACCCTGACACAGCAACACAACTAGCCACACACACACCCTGACACAGCACACCACTAGCCACACCCTGACACAGCAACACCACTAGCCACACACCCTGACACAGCAACACCACTAGCCACACACCCTGACACAGCAACACCACTAGCCACACACCCTGACACAGCAACACCACTAGCCACACACACACCCTGACACAGCAACACCACTAGCCACACACACACCCTGACACAGCAACACCACTAGCCACACACACACCCTGACACAGCAACACCACTAGCCACACACACACCCTGACACAGCAACACCACTAGCCACACACACACACCCTGACACAGCAACACCACTAGCCACACACCCTGACACAGCAACTCCACTAGCCACACACCCTGACACAGCAACACCACTAGCCACACACCCTACACAGCAACACCACTAGCCACACACACCCTGACACAGCAACACCACTAGCCACACACCCTGACACAGCAACACCACTAGCCACACACACACCCTGACACAGCAACACCACTAGCCACACACACACCCTGACACAGCAACGCCACACCCTGACACAGCAACACCACTAGCCACACCCTGACACAGCAACACCACTAGCCACACCCTGACACAGCAACACCACTAGCCACACCCTGACACAGCAACACCACTAGCCACACACCCTGACACAGCAACACCACTAGCCACACACCCTGACACAGCAACACCACTAGCCACACACCTGACACAGCAACACACCACTAGCCACACACCCTGACACAGCAACACCACTAGCCACACACCCTGACACAGCAACACCACTAGCCACACCCCTGACACAGCAACACCACTAGCCACACCCTGACAACAGCAACACCACTAGCCACACCCTGACACAGCAACACCACTAGCCACACCCTGACACAGCAACACCACTAGCCACACCCTGACACAGCAACACCACTAGCCACACACACACCCTGACACAGCAACACCACTAGCCACACCCTGACACAGCAACACCACTAGCCACACACCCTGACACAGCAACACCACTAGCCACACCCTGACACAGCAACACCACTAGCCACACCCTGACACAGCAACACCACTAGCCACACACACACCCTGACACAGCAACACCACTAGCCACACCTGACACAGCAACACCACTAGCCACACACCCTGACACAGCAACACCACTAGCCACACACCCTGACACAGCAACACCACTAGCCACACACCCTGACACAGCAACACCACTAGCCACACACACACCCTGACACAGCAACACCACTAGCCACAATCACACCCTGACACAGCAACACCACTAGCCACACACACACCCTGACACAGCAACACTACTAGCCACACACACACCCTGACACAGCAACACCACTAGCCACACACCCTGACACAGCAACACCACTAGCCACACACCCTGACACAGCAACACCACAAGCCACACACCCTGACACAGCACCACCACTAGCCACACACACCCTGACACAGCAACACCACTAGCCACACACCCTGACACAGCAACACCACTAGCCACACACACACCCTGACACAGCAACACCACTAGCCACACACCTGACACAGCAACACCACTAGCCACACACCCTGTCACAGCAACACCACTAGCCACACCCTGACACAGCAACACCACTAGCCACACACACACTGACACAGCAACACCACTAGCCACACACCCTGACACAGCAACACCACTAGCCACACACACCCTGACACAGCAACACCACTAGCCACACACACCCTGACACAGCAACACCACTAGCCACACACACACTGAAACAGCAACACCACTAGCCACACACACCCTGACACAGCAACACCACTAGCCACACCCTGACACAGCAACACCACTAGCCACACACACACCCTGACACATCAACACCACTAGCCACACACACACCCTGACACAGCAACACCACTAGCCACACACCCTGACACAGCAACACCACTAGCCACACACACCCTGACACAGCAACACCACTAGCCACACACCCTGACACAGCAACACCACTAGCCACACACCCTGACACAGCACCACCACTAGTCACACACACCCTGACACAGCAACACCACTAGCCACACACACAGTGTGTGTGTGGCTAGTGGTGTTGCTGTGTCAGGGTGTGTACTCACCTCATATAGGTGAGTACACACCCTGACACAGCAACACCACTAGCCACACACACACCCTGACACAGCAACACCACTAGCCACACACACACCCTGACACAGCAACACCACTAGCCACACACACACCCTGACACAGCAACACCACTAGCCACACACACACCCTGACACAGCAACACCACTAGCCACACACCCTGACACAGCAACACCACTAGCCACACACACCCTGACACAGCAACACCACTAGCCACACACACACCCTGACACAGCAACACCACTAGCAACACACACACCCTGACACAGCAACACCACTAGCCACACACACACACCCTGACACAGCAACACCACTAGTCACACACACACACCCTGACACAGCAACACCACTAGCCACACACACACCCTGACACAGCAACACCACTAGCCACACACACTGACACAGCAACACCACTAGCCACACACACCCTGACACAGCAACACCACTAGCCACACACACGCTGAAACAGCAACACCACTAGCCACACACTGAAACAGCAACACCACTAGCCACACACACACCCTGACACAGCAACACCACTAGCCACACCCTGACACAGCAACACCACTAGCCACACACCCTGACACAGCAACACCACTAGCCACACACCCTGACACAGCAACACCACTAGCCACACACACACCCTGACACAGCAACACCACTAGCCACACCCTGACACAGCAACACCACTAGCCACACCCTGACACAGCAACACCACTAGCCACACCCTGACACAGCAACACCACTAGCCACACCCTGACACAGCAACACCACTAGCCACACACACACCCTGACACAGCAACACCACTAGCCATACACACACCCTGACACAGAAAAACCACTAGCCACACCCTGACACAGCAACACCACTAGCCACACCCTGACACAGCAACACCACTAGCCACACACCCTGACACAGCAACACCACTAGCCACACCCTGACACAGCAACACCACTAGCCACACCCTGACACAGCAACACCACTAGCCACACACCCTGACACAGCAACACCACTAGCCACACACCCTGACACAGCAACACCACTAGCCACACACCCTGACACAGCAACACCACTAGCCACACACCCTGACACAGCAACACCACTAGCCACACACCCTGACACAGCAACACACTAGCCACACACCCTGACACAGCAACACCACTAGCCACACACACACCCTGACACAGCAACACCATTAGCCACAATCACACCCTGACACAGCAACACCACTAGCCACACACACACCCTGACACAGCAACACTACAAGCCACACACACACCCTGACACAGCAACACCACTAGCCACACACCCTGACACAGCAACACCACTAGCCACACACCCTGACACAGCAACACCACTAGCCACACACCCTGACACAGCACCACCACTAGCCACACACACCCTGACACAGCAACACCACTAGCCACACACCCTGACACAGCAACACCACTAGCCACACACACACCCTGACACAGCAACACCACTAGCCACACACCCTGACACAGCAACACCACTAGCCACACACCCTGACACAGCAACACCACTAGCCACACCCTGACACAGCAACACCACTAGCCACACACACACTGACACAGCAACACCACTAGCCACACACCCTGACACAGCAACACCACTAGCCACACACACCCTGACACAGCAAAACCACTAGCCACACACACCCTGACACAGCAACACCACTAGCCACACACACACTGAACAGCAACACCACTAGCCACACACACCCTGGCACAGCAAAACCACTAGCCACACCAGACACAGCAACACCACTAGCCACACACACACCCTGACACATCAACACCACTAGCCACACACACACCCTGACACAGCAACACCACTAGCCACACACCCTGACACAGCAACACCACTAGCCACACACACACACTGACACAGCAACACCACTAGCCACACACACCCTGACACAGCAACACCACTAGCCACACACCCTGACACAGCAACACCACTAGCCACACACCCTGACACAGCACCACCACTAGTCACACACACCCTGACACAGCAACACCACTAGCCACACACACACCCTGACACAGCAACACCACTAGCCACACACACACCCTGACACAGCAACACCACTAGCCACACACACACCCTGACACAGCAACACCACTAGCCACACACACACCCTGACACAGCAACACCACTAGCCACACACCCTGACACAGCAACACCACTAGCCACACACACACCCTGACACAGCAACACCACTAGCCACACACACACCCTGACACAGCAACACCAATAGCAACACACACACCCTGACACAGCAACACCACTAGCCACACACACACACACCCTGACACAGCAACACCACTAGTCACACACACACCCTGACACAGCAACACCACTAGCCACACACACACCCTGACACAGCAACACCACTAGCCACACACCTGACACAGCAACACCACTAGCCACACACACCTGACACAGCAACAACCACTAGCCACACACACCCTGACACAGCAACACCACTAGTCACACACACACCCTGACACAGCAACACCACTAGCCACACACACACCCTGACACAGCAACACCACTAGCCACACCCTGACACAGCAACACCACTAGCCACACACACACCTGACACAGCAACACCACTAGCCACACACACCGTGACACAGCAACACCACTAGCCACACACACACCCTGACACAGCAACACCACTAGCCACACCCTGACACAGCAAAACACTAGCCACACCCTGACACAGCAACACCACTAGCCACACACCCTGACACAGCAACACCACTAGCACACACACACCCTGACACAGCAACACCACTAGCCACACAACACCCTGACACAGCAACACCACTAGCCACACACACCCTGACACAGCAACACCACTAGCCACACCCTGACACAGCAATACCACTAGCCACACCCTGGACACAGCAACACCACTAGCCACACACCCTGACACATGCCAACACCACTAGCCACACCACCCTGACACAGCAACACCCACTAGCCACACCCTGACACAGCAATACCACTAGCCACACCCCTGAACACAGCAAACACCACTAGCCACAAGTACCTGACACAGCAACACCACTAGCCACACACCCTGACACAGCAAACACCACTAGCCAACACACTGACACCCTGCACAGCACACCACTAGCCACCACAACCCCTGACACAGCAACACCACTAGTCCCACACACCCTGGACACAGCAACCACCACTAGCCACACACCCTGACAACTAGTCAACACACTAGCCACTACACACACCCTGACACAAGCAACACCACTAGCCACAATCACACCCTGACACAGCAAAACCCTAGACACACAGCACATCCACGGACACAGCACATACACTGACACAGCACACACCCTGACTAAGCAACACCACTAGCCACACACCTGATCACAGCAAACACCACTAGCCCACACACCCTGACACAGCAAACACCACTAGCCACCACACCCTGACACCGCAACACCACTAGCCCCACACACACCCTGACCCAGCACACACCACTAGCCACACACCCTGACACAGCAAACACCACTAGCCACACCACACACCCTGACACAGCACACACTAGCACACACACCTGACACAGCAACACCCACTAGGCCACACACCACTGACACAGCAACACCACTAGCCACACCCTGACACAGCAACACCACTAGCCACACCCTGACACAGCAACACCACTAGCCACACACCCTGACACAGCAACACCACTAGCCACACACCCTGACACAGCAACACCACTAGCCACACACCCTGACACAGCAACACCACTAGCCACACCCTGACACAGCAACACCACTAGCCACACCCTGACACAGCAACACCACTAGCCACACCCTGACACAGCAACACCACTAGCCACACCCTGACACAGCAACACCACTAGCCACACACACACCCTGACACAGCAACACCACTAGCCACACACACCTGACACAGAAAACCACTAGCCACACCCTGACACAGCAACACCACTAGCACACCCTGACACAGCAACACCACTAGCCACACACCCTGACACAGCAACACCACTAGCCACACCCTGACACAGCAACACCACTAGCCACACAACACCCTGACACAGCAACACCACTAGCCACACCCTGACACAGCAACACCACTAGCCACACACCCTGACACAGCAACACCACTAGCCACACACCCTGACACAGCAACACCACTAGCCACACACCCTGACACAGCAACACCACTAGCCACACACACACCCTGACACAGCAACACCACTAGCCACACACACACCCTGACACAGCAACACCACTAGCCACACACACACCCTGACACAGCAACACCACTAGCCACACACACACCCTGACACAGCAACACCACTAGCCACACACACACACCCTGACACCAGCAACCACCACTAGCCACACACCCTGACACAGCAACACACTAGCCAACACCCTGACACAGCAACACCACTAGCCACACACCCTACACAGCAACACCACTAGCCACACACACCGTGACACAGCAACACCATTAGCCACACACCCTGACACAGCAACACCACTAGCCACACACACACCCTGACACAGCAACACCACTAGCCACACACACACCCTGACACAGCAACGCCACACCCTGACACAGCAACACCACTAGCCACACCCTGACACAGCAACACCACTAGCCACACCCTGACACAGCAACACCACTAGCCACACCCTGACACAGCAACACCACTAGCCACACACCCTGACACAGCAACACCACTAGCCACACACACACACCCTGACACAGCAACACCACTAGCCACACACACACCCTGACACAGCAACACCACTAGCCACACACACTGACACAGCAACACCACTAGCCACACACACCCTGACACAGCAACACCACTAGCCACACACACGCTGAAACAGCAACACCACTAGCCACACACTGAAACAGCAACACCACTAGCCACACACACCCTGACACAGCAACACCACTAGCCACACCCTGACACAGCAACACCACTAGCCACACACCCTGACACAGCAACACCACTAGCCACACACCCTGACACAGCAACACCACTAGCCACACACACACCCTGACACAGCAACACACTAGCCACACCCTGACACAGCAACACCACTAGCCACACCCTGACACAGCAACACCACTAGCAACACCCTGACACAGCAACACCACTAGCCACACCCTGACACAGCAACACCACTAGCCACACACACACCCTGACACAGCAACACCACTAGCCATACACACACCCTGACACAGAAAAACCACTAGCCACACCCTGACACAGCAACACCACTAGCCACACCCTGACACAGCAACACCACTAGCCACACACCCTGACACAGCAACACCACTAGCCACACCCTGACACAGCAACACCACTAGCCACACCCTGACACAGCAACACCACTAGCCACACACCCTGACACAGCAACACCACTAGCCACACACCCTGACACAGCAACACCACTAGCCACACACCCTGACACAGCAACACCACTAGCCACACACCCTGACACAGCAACACCACTAGCCACACACCCTGACACAGCAACACCACTAGCCACACACCCTGACACAGCAACACCACTAGCCACACACACACCCTGACACAGCAACACCATTAGCCACAATCACACCCTGACACAGCAACACCACTAGCCACACACACACCCTGACACAGCAACACTACAAGCCCACACACACACCCTGACACAGCAACACCACTAGCCACACACCCTGACACAGCAACACCACTAGCCACACACCCTGACACAGCAACACCACTAGCCACACACCCTGACACAGCACCACCACTAGCCACACACACCCTGACACAGCAACACCACTAGCCACACACCCTGACACAGCAACACCACTAGCCACACACACAACCCTGACACAGCAACACCACTAGCCACACACCCTGACACAGCAACACCACTAGCCACACACCCTGACACAGCAACACCACTAGCCACACCCTGACACAGCAACACCACTAGCCACACACACACTGACACAGCAACACCACTAGCCACACACCCTGACACAGCAACACCACTAGCCACACACACCCTGACACAGCAACACCACTAGCCACACACACCCTGACACAGCAACACCACTAGCCACACACACACTGAAACAGCAACACCACTAGCCACACACCTGGCACAGCAAAACCACTAGCCACACCCAGACACAGCAACACCACTAGCCACCACACACCCTGACACATCAACACCACTAGCCACACACACACCCTGACACAGCAACACCACTAGCCACACACCCTGACACAGCAACACCACTAGCCACACACACACACTGACACAGCAACACCACTAGCCACACACCCTGACACAGCAACACCACTAGCCACACACCCTGACACAGCAACACCACTAGCCACACACCTGACACAGCACCACCACTAGTCACACACCCTGACACAGCAACACCACTAGCCACACACACACCCTGACACAGCAACACCACTAGCCACACACACACCCTGACACAGCAACACCACTAGCCACACACACCCTGACACAGCAACACCACTAGCCACACACACCTGACACAGCAACACCACTAGCCACACACCCTGACACAGCAACACCACTAGCCACACACACACCCTGACACACACACCACTGAGCCACACACGACACCCTGACACAGCAACACCAATAGCAAACACACACACCCTGACACAGCAACACCACTAGCCACACACACACACACACCCTGACACAGCAACACCACTAGTCACACACACACCCTGACACAGCAACACCCACTAGCCACACACACACCCTGACACAGCAACACCACTAGCCACACCACCCTGACACAGCAACCACCACTAGCCACACACACCCTGACACAGCAACACCACTAGCCACACACACACCCTGACACAGCAACACCACTAGTCACACACACAACCTGACACAGCAACACCACTAGCCACACACACACCCTGACACAGCAACACCACTAGCCACACCCTGGACACAGCAACACCACTAAGCCACACACACACCCTGACAACAGCAACACCACTAGCCACACACACCGTGACACAGCAACACCACTAGCCACACACACACCCTGACACAGCAACACCACTAGCCACACCTGGACACAGCAAAAACACTAGCCACACCCTGACACAGCAACACCACTAGCCACACACACCCTGACACAGCAACACCACTAGCCACACACACACCCTGACACAGCAACACCACTAGCCACACAAACACCCCTGACACAGCAACACCACTAGCCACACACACCCAGACACAGCAACACCACTAGCCACACCCTGACACAGCAATACCACTAGCCACACCCTGACACAGCAACACCACTAGCCACACCCTGACACAGCAACACCACTAGCCACACACCCTGACACAGCAACACCACTAGCCACACACACCCTGACACAGCAACACCACTAGCCACACACACACCCTGACACAGCAACACCACTAGCCACACACCCTGACACAGCAACACCACTAGCCACACCCTGACACAGCAATACCACTAGCCACACCCTGACACAGCAACACCACTAGCCACACCCTGACACAGCAACACCACTAGCCACACACCCTGACACAGCAACACCACTAGCCACACACACACCCTGACACAGCAACACCACTAGCCACACACCCTGACACAGCAACACCACTAGCCACACCCTGACACAGCAACACCACTAGCCACACACCCTGACACAGCAACACCACTAGCCACACACCCTGACACAGCAACACCACTAGCCACACACACACCCTGACACAGCAACACCACTAGCCACACCCTGACACAGCAACACCACTAGCCACACCCTGACACAGCAACACCACTAGCCACACCCTGACACAGCAACACCACTAGCCACACCCTGACACAGCAACACCACTAGCCACACACCCTGACACAGCAACACCACTAGCCACACACCCTGACACAGCAACACCACTAGCCACACACCCTGACACAGCAACACCACTAGCCACACCCTGACACAGCAACACCACTAGCCACACCCTGACACAGCAACACCACTAGCCACACCCTGACACAGCAACACCACTAGCCACACCCTGACACAGCAACACCACTAGCCACACACACACCCTGACACAGCAACACCACTAGCCATACACACACCCTGACACAGAAAAACCACTAGCCACACCCTGACACAGCAACACCACTAGCTACACCCTGACACAGCAACACCACTAGCCACACACCCTGACACAGCAACACCACTAGCCACACCCTGACACAGCAACACCACTAGCCACACACACACCCTGACACAGCAACACCACTAGCCACACCCTGACACAGCAACACCACTAGCCACACACCCTGACACAGCAACACCACTAGCCACACACCCTGACACAGCAACACCACTAGCCACACACCCTGACACAGCAACACCACTAGCCACACACACACCCTGACACAGCAACACCACTAGCCACACACACACCCTGACACAGCAACACCACTAGCCACACACACACCCTGACACAGCAACACCCACTAGCCACACACACACCCTGACACAGCAACACCACTAGCCACACACACACCACCCTGACACAGCAACACCACTAGCCACACACCCTGACACAGCAACACCACTAGCCACACACCCTGACACAGCAACACCACTAGCCACACACCCTACACAGCAACACCACTAGCCACACACACCCTGACACAGCAACACCACTAGCCACACACCCTGACACAGCAACACCACTAGCCACACACACACCCTGACACAGCAACACCACTAGCCACACACACACCCTGACACAGCAAACGCCACACCCTGACACAGCAACACCACTAGCCACACCCTGACACAGCAACACCACTAGCCACACCCTGACACAGCAACACCACTAAGCCACACCCTGACACAGCAACAACACTAGCCACACACCCTGACACAGCAACACCACTAGCCACACACCCTGACACAGCAACACCACTAGCCACACACCCTGACACAGCAACACCACTAGCCACACACCCTGACACAGCAACACCACTAGCCACACACCCTGACACAGCAACACCACTAGCCACACACCCTGACACAGCAACACCACTAGCCACACCCTGACACAGCAACACCACTAGCCACACCCTGACACAGCAACACCACTAGCCACACCCTGACACAGCAACACCACTAGCCACACCCTGACACAGCAACACCACTAGCCACACCCTGACACAGCAAACACCACTAAGCCACACACACACCCTGACACAGCAACACCACTAGCCACACCCTGACACAGCAACACCACTAGCCACACACCCTGACACAGCAACACCACTAGCCACACCCTGACACAGCAACACCACTAGCCACACCCTGACACAGCAACACCACTAGCCACACACACACCCTGACACAGCAACACCACTAGCCACACCCTGACACAGCAACACCACTAGCCACACACCCTGACACAGCAACACCACTAGCCACAACACCCTGACACAGCAACACCACTAGCCACACACCCTGACACAGCAACACCACTAGCCACACACACACCCTGACACAGCAACACCACTAGCCACAATCACACCCTGACACAGCAACACCACTAGCCACACACACACCCTGACACAGCAACACTACTAGCCACACACACACCCTGACACAGCAACACCACTAGCCACACACCCTGACACAGCAACACCACTAGCCACACACCCTGACACAGCAACACCACAAGCCACACACCCTGACACAGCACCACCACTAGCCACACACACCCTGACACAGCAACACCACTAGCCACACACCCTGACACAGCAACACCACTAGCCACACACACACCTGACACAGCAACACCACTAGCCACACACCCTGACACAGCAACACCACTAGCCACACACCCTGTCACAGCAACACCACTAGCCACACCCTGACACAGCAACACCACTAGCCACACACACACTGACACAGCAACACCACTAGCCACACACCCTGACACAGCAACACCACTAGCCACACACACCCTGACACAGCAACACCACTAGCCACACACACCCTGACACAGCAACACCACTAGCCACACACACACTGAAACAGCAACACCACTAGCCACACACACCCTGACACAGCAACACCACTAGCCACACCCTGACACAGCAACACCACTAGCCACACACACACCCTGACACATCAACACCACTAGCCACACACACACCCTGACACAGCAACACCACTAGCCACACACCCTGACACAGCAACACCACTAGCCACACACACACACTGACACAGCAACACCACTAGCCACACACACCCTGACACAGCAACACCACTAGCCACACACCCTGACACAGCAACACCACTAGCCACACACCCTGACACAGCACCACCACTAGTCACACACACCCTGACACAGCAACACCACTAGCCACACACACAGTGTGTGTGTGGCTAGTGGTGTTGCTGTGTCAGGGTGTGTACTCACCTCATATAGGTGAGTACACACCCTGACACAGCAACACCACTAGCCACACACACACCCTGACACAGCAACACCACTAGCCACACACACACCCTGACACAGCAACACCACTAGCCACACACACACCCTGACACAGCAACACCACTAGCCACACACACACCCTGACACAGCAACACCACTAGCCACACACCCTGACACAGCAACACCACTAGCCACACACACCCTGACACAGCAACACCACTAGCCACACACACCCTGACACAGCAACACCACTAGCCACACACACGCTGAAACAGCAACACCACTAGCCACACACTGAAACAGCAACACCACTAGCCACACACACACCCTGACACAGCAACACCACTAGCCACACCCTGACACAGCAACACCACTAGCCACACACCCTGACACAGCAACACCACTAGCCACACACCCTGACACAGCAACACCACTAGCCACACACACACCCTGACACAGCAACACCACTAGCCACACCCTGACACAGCAACACCACTAGCCACACCCTGACACAGCAACACCACTAGCCACACCCTGACACAGCAACACCACTAGCCACACCCTGACACAGCAACACCACTAGCCACACACACACCCTGACACAGCAACACCACTAGCCACAATCACACCCTGACACAGCAACACCACTAGCCACACACACACCCTGACACAGCAACACTACTAGCCACACACACACCCTGACACAGCAACACCACTAGCCACACACCCTGACACAGCAACACCACTAGCCACACACCCTGACACAGCAACACCACAAGCCACACACCCTGACACAGCACCACCACTAGCCACACACACCCTGACACAGCAACACCACTAGCCACACACCCTGACACAGCAACACCACTAGCCACACACACACCCTGACACAGCAACACCACTAGCCACACACCCTGACACAGCAACACCACTAGCCACACACCCTGTCACAGCAACACCACTAGCCACACCCTGACACAGCAACACCACTAGCCACACACACACTGACACAGCAACACCACTAGCCACACACCCTGACACAGCAACACCACTAGCCACACACACCCTGACACAGCAACACCACTAGCCACACACACCCTGACACAGCAACACCACTAGCCACACACACACTGAAACAGCAACACCACTAGCCACACACACCCTGACACAGCAACACCACTAGCCACACCCTGACACAGCAACACCACTAGCCACACACACACCCTGACACATCAACACCACTAGCCACACACACACCCTGACACAGCAACACCACTAGCCACACACCCTGACACAGCAACACCACTAGCCACACACACACACTGACACAGCAACACCACTAGCCACACACACCCTGACACAGCAACACCACTAGCCACACACCCTGACACAGCAACACCACTAGCCACACACCCTGACACAGCACCACCACTAGTCACACACACCCTGACACAGCAACACCACTAGCCACACACACAGTGTGTGTGTGGCTAGTGGTGTTGCTGTGTCAGGGTGTGTACTCACCTCATATAGGTGAGTACACACCCTGACACAGCAACACCACTAGCCACACACACACCCTGACACAGCAACACCACTAGCCACACACACACCCTGACACAGCAACACCACTAGCCACACACACACCCTGACACAGCAACACCACTAGCCACACACACACCCTGACACAGCAACACCACTAGCCACACACCCTGACACAGCAACACCACTAGCCACACACACCCTGACACAGCAACACCACTAGCCACACACACCCTGACACAGCAACACCACTAGCCACACACACGCTGAAACAGCAACACCACTAGCCACACACTGAAACAGCAACACCACTAGCCACACACACACCCTGACACAGCAACACCACTAGCCACACCCTGACACAGCAACACCACTAGCCCACACACCCTGACACAGCAACACCACTAGCCACACACCCTGACACAGCAACACCACTAGCCACACACACACCCTGACACAGCAACACCACTAGCCACACCCTGACACAGCAACACCACTAGCCACACCCTGACACAGCAACACCACTAGCCACACCCTGACACAGCAACACCACTAGCCACACCCTGACACAGCAACACCACTAGCCACACACACACCCTGACACAGCAACACCACTAGCCATACACACACCCTGACACAGAAAAACCACTAGCCACACCCTGACACAGCAACACCACTAGCCACACCCTGACACAGCAACACCACTAGCCACACACCCTGACACAGCAACACCACTAGCCACACACCCTGACACAGCAACACCACTAGCCACACACCCTGACACAGCAACACCACTAGCCACACACACACCCTGACACAGCAACACCATTAGCCACAATCACACCCTGACACAGCAACACCACTAGCCACACACACACCCTGACACAGCAACACTACTAGCCACACACACACCCTGACACAGCAACACCACTAGCCACACACCCTGACACAGCAACACCACTAGCCACACACCCTGACACAGCAACACCACTAGCCACACACACACCCTGACACAGCAACACCACTAGCCACACACCCTGACACAGCAACACCACTAGCCACACACCCTGACACAGCAACACCACTAGCCACACCCTGACACAGCAACACCACTAGCCACACACACACTGACACAGCAACACCACTAGCCACACACCCTGACACAGCAACACCACTAGCCACACACACCCTGACACAGCAACACCACTAGCCACACACACCCTGACACAGCAACACCACTAGCCACACACACACTGAAACAGCAACACCACTAGCCACACACACCCTGGCACAGCAAAACCACTAGCCACACCCAGACACAGCAACACCACTAGCCACACACACACCCTGACACATCAACACCACTAGCCACACACACACCCTGACACAGCAACACCACTAGCCACACACCCTGACACAGCAACACCACTAGCCACACACACACACTGACACAGCAACACCACTAGCCACACACACCCTGACACAGCAACACCACTAGCCACACACCCTGACACAGCAACACCACTAGCCACACACCCTGACACAGCACCACCACTAGTCACACACACCCTGACACAGCAACACCACTAGCCACACACACACCCTGACACAGCAACACCACTAGCCACACACACACCCTGACACAGCAACACCACTAGCCACACACACACCCTGACACAGCAACACCACTAGCCACACACACACCCTGACACAGCAACACCACTAGCCACACACCCTGACACAGCAACACCACTAGCCACACACACACCCTGACACAGCAACACCACTAGCCACACACACACCCTGACACAGCAACACCAATAGCAACACACACACCCTGACACAGCAACACCACTAGCCACACACACACACACCCTGACACAGCAACACCACTAGTCACACACACACCCTGACACAGCAACACCACTAGCCACACACACACCCTGACACAGCAACACCACTAGCCACACACCCTGACACAGCAACACCACTAGCCACACACACCCTGACACAGCAACACCACTAGCCACACACACACCCTGACACAGCAACACCACTAGTCACACACACACCCTGACACAGCAACACCACTAGCCACACACACACCCTGACACAGCAACACCACTAGCCACACCCTGACACAGCAACACCACTAGCCACACACACACCCTGACACAGCAACACCACTAGCCACACACACCGTGACATAGCAACACCACTAGCCACACACACACCCTGACACAGCAACACCACTAGCCACACCCTGACACAGCAAAACACTAGCCACACCCTGACACAGCAACACCACTAGCCACACACCCTGACACAGCAACACCACTAGCCACACACACACCCTGACACAGCAACACCACTAGCCACACAAACACCCTGACACAGCAACACCACTAGCCACACACACCCTGACACAGCAACACCACTAGCCACACCCTGACACAGCAATACCACTAGCCACACCCTGACACAGCAACACCACTAGCCACACCCTGACACAGCAACACCACTAGCCACACACCCTGACACAGCAACACCACTAGCCACACACACACCCTGACACAGCAACACCACTAGCCACACACACACCCTGACACAGCAACACCACTAGCCACACACCCTGACACAGCAACACCACTAGCCACACCCTGACACAGCAATACCACTAGCCACACCTTGACACAGCAACACCACTAGCCACACCCTGACACAGCAACACCACTAGCCACACACCCTGACACAGCAACACCACTAGCCACACACACACCCTGACACAGCAACACCACTAGCCACACACCCTGACACAGCAACACCACTAGCCACACACACCCTGACACAGCAACACCACTAGCCACACACCCTGACACAGCATCACCACTAGCCACACACACACCCTGACACAGCAACACCACTAGCCACACACCCTGACACAGCAACACCACTAGCCACACACACACCCTGACACAGCAACACCACTAGCCACACACACACCCTGACACAGCAACACCACTAGCCACACACCCTGACACAGCAACACCACTAGCCACACCCTGACACAGCAATACCACTAGCCACACCCTGACACAGCAACACCACTAGCCACACCCTGACACAGCAACACCACTAGCCACACACCCTGACACAGCAACACCACTAGCCACACACACACCCTGACACAGCAACACCACTAGCCACACACCCTGACACAGCAACACCACTAGCCACACACACCCTGACACAGCAACACCACTAGCCACACACCCTGACACAGCAACACCACTAGCCACACACACACCCTGACACAGCAACACCACTAGCCACACACACACACTGACACAGCAACACCACTAGCCACACACCCTGACACAGCAACACCACTAGCCACACACCCTGACACAGCAACACCACTAGCCACACACACACCCTGACACAGCAACACCACTAGCCACACACCCTGACACAGCAACACCACTAACCACACACACATCCTGACACAGCAACACCACTAGCCACACACACATCCTGACACAGCAACACCACTAGCCACACACCCTGACACAGCAACACCACTAGCCACACACCCTGACACAGCAACACCACTAGCCACACACACACCCTGACACAGCAACACCACTAGCCACACACACCCTGACACAGCAACACCACTAGCCACACACACACCCTGACACAGCAACACCACTAGCCACACACCCTGACACAGCAACACCACTAGCCACGCACACACCCTGACACAGCAACACCACTAGCCACACACACACCCTGACACAGCAACACCACTCGCCACACACCCTGACACAGCAACACCACTAGCCACACACACACCCTGACACAGCAACACCACTAGCCACACACACCCTGACACAGCAACACCACTAGCCACACACACACCCTGACACAGCAACACCACTAGCCACACACACACCCTGACACAGCAACACCACTAGCCACACACACACACACCCTGACACAGCAACACCACTAGCCACACACCCTGACACAGCAACACCACTAGCCACACAACCTGACACAGCAACACCACTAGCCACACACCCTGACACAGCAACACCACTAGCCACACACCCTGACACAGCAACACCACTAGCCACACACACACATATTAATAGGATAACGACAGCAGCGTACTCTACACTGGCAAAAGTTAGAACATCATTCAGAAACCTAAGTAAGGAGGCATTTAGGGCGCTTTACACTGCCTACGTAAGGCCAGTCTTAGAGTATGCCGCCTCATCATGGAGTCCCCATCTGAAGAAGCATATAATGAAACTGGAAAAGGTTCAGAGGTTTGCAACGAGACTCGTCCCAGAGCTACGAGGGATGGGGTATGAAGAGCGCCTGAGGGAACTGTGCCTTACGACACTAGAAAGAAGAAGGGAGAGGGGGGACATGATAGGAACGTATAAGATACTCAGAGGAATTGACAGAGTGGACATAGACGAAATGTTCACACGGAATAGTAACAGAACGAGAGGACATGGATGGAAGCTTGAAACTCAGATGAGTCACAGAGATGTTAGGAAGTTTTCTTTTAGCGTGAGAGTAGTGGGGAAATGGAATGCACTTCAGGAACAGGTTGTGGAAGCAAATACTATTCATAATTTTAAAACCAGGTATGATAGGGAAATGGGACAGGAGTCATTGCTGTAAACAACCGATGCTCGAAAGGCGGGATCCAAGAGTCAATGCTCGATCCTGCAAGCACATATAGGTGAGTACATATAGGTGAGTACACACCCTGACACAGCAACACCACTAGCCACACACCCTGACACAGCAACACCACTAGCCACACACACACCCTGACACATCAACACCACTAGCCACACACACCCTGACACAGCAACACCACTAGCCACACACACACCCTGACACAGCAACACCACTAGCCACACACACACCCTGACACAGCAACACCACTAGCCACACACACACCCTGACACAGCAACACCACTAGCCACACACACACACACCCTGACACAGCAACACCACTAGCCACACACCCTGACACAGCAACACCACTAGCCACACACCCTGACACAGCAACACCACTAGCCACACACACACCCTGACACAGCAACACCACTAGCCACACACCCTGACACAGCAACACCACTAGCCACACACCCTGACACAGCAACACCACTAGCCACACACACACACCCTGACACAGCAACACCACTAGCCACACCCTGACACAGCAACACCACTAGCCACACCCTGACACAGCAACACCACTAGCCACACACCCTGACACATCAACACCACTAGCCACACACACACCCTGACACAGCAACACCACTAGCCACACACACACACCCTGACACATCAACACCACTAGCCACACACACACCCTGACACAGCAACACCACTAGCCACACACACACCCTGACACAGCAACACCACTAGCCACACACACACCCTGACACAGCAACACCACTAGCCACACACACCCTGACACAGCAACACCACTAGCCACACACCCTGACACAGCAACACCACTAGCCACACACCCTGACACAGCAACACCACTAGCCACACCCTGACACAGCAACACCACTAGCCACACACACACCCTGACACAGCAACACCACTAGCCACACACACACCCTGACACAGCAACACCACTAGCCACACCCTGACACAGCAACACCACTAGCCACACCCTGACACAGCAACACCACTAGCCACACACCCTGACACATCAATACCACTAGCCACACACCCTGACACAGCAACACCACTAGCCACACCCTGACACAGCAACACCACTAGCCACACACCCTGACACAGCAACACCACTAGCCACACACACACCCTGACACAGCAACACCACTAGCCACACACACACCCTGACACAGCAACACCACTAGCCACACACACACCCTGACACAGCAACACCACTAGCCACACACCCTGACACATCAACACCACTAGCCACACACACACCCTGACACAGCAACACCACTAGCCACACACACACCCTGACACAGCAACACCACTAGCCACACACACACCCTGACACAGCAACACCACTAGCCACACCCTGACACAGCAACACCACTAGCCACACACACACCCTGACACAGCAACACCACTAGCCACACCCTGACACAGCAACACCACTAGCCACACACACACCCTGACACAGCAACACCACTAGCCACACCCTGACATAGCAACACCACTAGCCACACACACACCCTGACACAGCAACACCACTAGCCACACACACACCCTGACACAGCAACACCACTAGCCACACCCTGACATAGCAACACCACTAGCCACACACACACCCTGATACAGCAACACCACTAGCCACACCCTGACACAGCAACACCACTAGCCACACACACACCCTGACACTATACCTGAATAAACTCCTTGAGTGTGATGGAGTACTGGTCATCTTTAGCCATGGTGCCGGGATGGTAGCGGGATGGTGCTGGGATGGAGCCGGGATGGTGCCGGGATGGTGCCGGGATGATGCTGGGATGGTGCTGGGATGGTAGGCTTCCTCAGCTCTCAAGATTCAGGCACCACAAATAAAGCTTCAACTGCGGACACACAGCACTCTATGTACCACTATGTACCACTATGTACACAAAGGTGTCGTCCACAGGTAACACCTCTGTGCTACTTGACGCCTCAATAAATCCTTCACTTCAAATCCTTCTCCACAAAAAATGTTGTTTTCAAAGGAACACTTAAACGTCACCGCCGACCTTAACGACCCAACTATCACTGATCACACGAGCCTGGCCACCAGTCAGAGGCTGCCTGGGGGGGGGGGCACTAGACGTGAGGGAGGGGGGGCACTAGACGTGAGGGAGGGGGGCACTAGACGTGAGGGAGGGGGGGCACTAGACGTGAGGGAGGGGGGCACTAGACGTGAGGGAGGGGGGGCACTAGACGTGAGGGAGGGGGGGCACTAGACGTGAGGGAGGGGGGGCACTAGACGTGAGGGAGGGGGGCACTAGACGTGAGGGAGGGGGGGCACTAGACGTGAGGGAGGGGGGCACTAGACGTGAGGGAGGGGGGGCACTAGACGTGAGGGAGGGGGGGGCACTAGACGTGAGGGAGGGGGGGGCACTAGACGTGAGGGAGGGAGGGCACTAGACGTGAGGGAGGGGGGGCACTAGACGTGAGGGAGGGGGGCACTAGACGTGAGGGAGGGGGGGACACTAGACGTGAGGGAGGGGGGCACTAGACGTGAGGGAGGGGGGCACTAGACGTGAGGGAGGGGGGGCACTAGACGTGAGGGAGGGGGGCACTAGACGTGAGGGAGGGGGGGCACTAGACGTGAGGGAGGGGGGGCACTAGACGTGAGGGAGGGGGGGGCACTAGACGTGAGGGAGCGGGGGGGCACTAGACGTGAGGGAGGGGGGGCACTAGACGTGAGGGAGGGGGGGCACTAGACGTGAGGGAGGGGGGCACTAGACGTGAGGGAGGGGGGCACTAGACGTGAGGGAGGGGGGGCACTAGACGTGAGGGAGGGGGGCACTAGACGTGAGGGAGGGGGGCACTAGACGTGAGGGAGGGGGGGCACTAGACGTGAGGGAGGGGGGCACTAGACGTGAGGGAGGGGGGGCACTAGACGTGAGGGAGGGGGGCACTAGACGTGAGGGAGGGGGGGGCACTAGACGTGAGGGAGGGGGGGCACTAGACGTGAGGGAGGGGGAGGCACTAGACGTGAGGGAGGGGGAGGCACTAGACGTGAGGGAGGGGGGCACTAGACGTGAGGGAGGGGGGCACTAGACGTGAGGGAGGGGGGGCACTAGACGTGAGGGAGGGGGGCACTAGACGTGAGGGAGGGGGGCACTAGACGTGAGGGAGGGGGGCACTAGACGTGAGGGAGGGAGGGGCACTAGACGTGAGGAAGGGGGGGGCACTAGACGTGAGGGAGGGGGGCACTAGACGTGAGGGAGGGGGGCACTAGACGTGAGGGAGGGGGGGGCACTAGACGTGAGGGAGGGGGGGCACTAGACGTGAAGGAGGGGGGCACTAGACGTGAGGGAGGGGGGCACTAGACGTGAGGGAGGGGGGCACTAGACGTGAGGGAGGGAGGGGCACTAGACGTGAGGGAGGGGGGGCACTAGACGTGAGGGAGGGGGGCACTAGACGTGAGGGAGGGGGGCACTAGACGTGAGGGAGGGGGGCACTAGACGTGAGGGAGGGGGGGGGGCACTAGACGTGAGGGAGGGGGGCACTAGACTTGAGGGAGGGGAGGGGGCACTAGACGTGAGGGAGGGGGGGCACTAGACGTGAGGGAGGGGGGCACTAGACGTGAGGGGGGGCACTAGACGTGAGGGAGGGGGGCACTAGACGTGAGGGAGGGGGGCACTAGACGTGTGGGAGGGGGGGGGCACTAGACGTGAGGGAGGGGCACTAGACGTGAGGGAGGGGGGGCACTAGACGTGAGGGAGGGGGGCACTAGACGTGAGGGAGGGGGGCACTAGACGTGAGGGAGGGGGGGCACTAGACGTGAGGGAGGGGGGCACTAGACGTGAGGGAGGGGGGCACTAGACGTGTGGGAGGGGGGCACTAGACGTGAGGGAGGGGGGGGGCACTAGACGTGAGGGAGGGGGGCACTAGACGTGAGGGAGGGGGGCACTAGACGTGAGGGAGGGGGGCACTAGACGTGTGGGAGGGGGGGCACTAGACGTGAGGGAGGGGCACTAGACGTGAGGGAGGGGGGCACTAGACGTGAGGGAGGGGGGGGCACTAGACGTGAGGGAGGGGCACTAGACGTGAGGGAGGGGGGGCACTAGACGTGAGGGAGGGGAGCACTAGACGTGAGGGAGGGGGGGCACTAGACGTGAGGGAGGGGGGCACTAGACGTGAGGGAGGGGGGGCACTAGACGTGAGGGAGGGGGCACTAGACGTGAGGGGGGGCACTAGACGTGAGGGAGGGGGGCACTAGACGTGAGGGAGGGGGGCACTAGACGTGTGGGAGGGGGGCACTAGACGTGAGGGAGGGGCAATAGACGTGAGGGAGGGGGGCAATAGACGTGAGGGAGGGGGGCACTAGACGTGAGGGAGGGGGGCACTAGTCGTGAGGGAGAGGGGCACTAGACGTGAGGGAGGGGGGGCACTAGACGTGAGGGAGGGGGGGCACTAGACGTGAGGGGGGGCACTAGACGTGAGGGAGGGGGGGCACTAGACGTGAGGGAGGGGGGCACTAGACGTGAGGGAGGGGGGCACTAGACGTGAGGGAGGGGGGCACTAGACGTGAGGGGGGGGCACTAGACGTGAGGGAGGGGGGCACTAGACGTGAGGGAGGGGGGCACTAGACGTGAGGGAGGGGGGGCACTAGACGTGAGGGAGGGGGGGCACTAGACGTGAGGGAGGGGGGCACTAGACGTGAGGGAGGGGGGCACTAGACGTGAGGGAGGGGGGCACTAGACGTTAGGGAGGGGGGCACTAGACGTGAGGGAGGGGGGGCACTAGACGTGAGGGAGGGGGGCACTAGACGTGAGGGGGGGGCACTAGACGTGAGGGAGGGGGGCACTAGACGTGAGGGAGGGGGGCCACTAGACGTGAGGGAGGGGGGGCACTAGACGTGAGGGAGGGGGGCACTAGACGTGAGGGAGGGGGGCACTAGACGTGAGGGAGGGGGGCACTAGACGTGCGGGAGGGGGGGGGGTCACTAGACGTGAGGGAGGGGGGGCACTAGACGTGAGGGAGGGGGGGCACTAGACGTGAGGGAGGGGGGACACTAGACGTGAGGGAGGGGGGGGCACTAGACGTGAGGGAGGGGGGGCACTAGACGTGAGGGAGGGAGGGGGGCACTAGACGTGAGGGAGGGGAGCACTAGACGTGAGGGAGGGGGGCACTAGACGTGAGGGAGGGGCACTAGACGTGAGGGAGGGGCACTAGACGTGAGGGAGGGGGGGCACTAGACGTGAGGGAGGGGGGGCACTAGACGTGAGGGAGGGGGGGCACTAGACGTGAGGGAAGGGGGGCACTAGACGTGAGGGAGGGGGGGGGGCACTAGACGTGAGGGAGGGGGGGCACTAGACGTGAGGGAGGGGGGGCTCTAGACGTGAGGGAGGGGGGGCACTAGACGTGAGGGAGGGGGGGGGCACTAGACGTGAGGGAGGGGGGGCACTAGACGTGAGGGAGGGGGGGCACTAGTCGTGAGGGAGGGGGGCACTAGACGTGAGGGAGGGGGCACTAGACGTGAGGGAGGGGCACTAGACGTGAGGGAGGGGGGCACTAGACGTGTGGGAGGGGCACTAGACGTGAGGGAGGGGAGCACTAGACGTGAGGGAGGGGGGCACTAGACGTGAGGGAGGGGGGCACTAGACGTGAGGGAGGGGAGGGCACTAGACGTGAGGGAGGGGGGGGGCACTAGACGTGAGGGAGGGGGGCACTAGACGTGAGGGAGGGGGGGCACTAGACGTGAGGGAGGGGGGGCACTAGACGTGAGGGAGGGGGGGCACTAGACGTGAGGGAGGGGGGGCACTAGACGTGAGGGAGGGGGGCACTAGGCGTGAGGGAGGGGGGGCACTAGACGTGAGGGAGGGGGGGCACTAGACGTGAGGGGGGGGGGCACTAGACGTGAGGGGGGGGACTAGACGTGAGGGAGGGGGGCACTAGACGTGAGGGAGGGGGGGCACTAGACGTGAGGGAGGGGGGCACTAGACGTGAGGGAGAGGGGGGGCACTAGACGTGAGGGAGAGGGGGGGCACTAGACGTGAGGGAGAGGGGGGGCACTAGGCGTGAGGGAGGGGGGCACTAGACGTGAGGGAGGGGGGCACTAGACGTGAGGGAGGGGGGCACTAGACGTGAGGGAGGGGGGCACTAGACGTGAGGGAGGGGGGGCACTAGACGTGAGGGAGGGGGGGGCACTAGACGTGAGGGAGGGGGGCACTAGACGTGAGGGAGGGGGGCACTAGACGTGAGGGAGGGGGGGCACTAGACGTGAGGGAGGGGGGCTCTAGACGTGAGGGAGGGGGGCACTAGACGTGAGGGAGGGGGGGCACTAGACGTGAGGGAGGGGGGCTCTAGACGTGAGGGAGGGGGGGGGGGCACTAGACGTGAGGGAGGGGGGGCACTAGACGTGAGGGAGGGGGGCACTAGACGTGAGGGAGGGGGGGCACTAGACGTGAGGGAGGGGGGGCACTAGACGTGAGGGAGGGGGGGCACTAGACGTGAGGGAGGGGGGCACTAGACGTGAGGGAGGGTGGGCACTAGACGTGAGGGAGGGGGGCACTAGACGTGAGGGAGGGGGGGCACTAGACGTGAGGGAGGGGGGCACTAGACGTGAGGGAGGGTGGGCACTAGACGTGAGGGAGGGGGGGGGGCACTAGACGTGAGGGAGGGGGGGCATTAGACCGATAACAACACATAGATAACAAGACGTGTCCCGGCATGCGCGCGCCGCTCCTCGCCACCAAGATATGGGCCGAAGGTTGAGGCTGGGCGTGTGGCCGCGCTCCTTAGCCTTACTCTCATCTCTTTATTCTCAATTACCTTCTTCTCTGATGCCCTTGAATTCCATGAGCGATCTGGGGCCGTAAATAGCAGCCAGAGTTGTTTGTGCCTCCCACAAGGCAAGAGGTAGGTGTGTAAGAAGGTATAGGTAGACATGCTAGAAGAAACAGGTAGGTATGCCAGAAAGCAGGCAGGTAATGAGGTTGGCTGACCAATAGGTAGTTAGGAGGGTGAAAAGTAACTACCCTTGCCTAACATCTCCTCCAAGTCTTGGAGTTGTCTTAACTATAACAACACTCCACATTGCTCAGATAACGAGGAGTAATCAGCCAGCAGACATATACATTAGGTTGGCCTCTTAAGATTGTTCTTATCGCTCCTCTGAGATGTCAGCGGGTGGTCACGGGAACACAGGTGGGGGTCTGCAGGTACTCCATTACTCTTGCTTATAGTCAATATTGGCTTATTTAATAAGTGCATATGTGACATACTAACTGATTGTAAATATTTTAGTTTACCTTGAAAAGTTTCGTAGAAAACACCGACCTCACCTAACCTTCTTAGTATGTTAAGATAAGCATCTTATTGCTTCTTAATTACAATTATTACTTAACCTACCAACGGTATAGGTAACCTATACCTACCAACGGTATAGGTAACCTATACCTACCAACGGTATAGGTAACCTATACCTATCAACGGTATAGGTAACCTATACCTACCAACGGTATAGGTAACCTATATCTATCAACGGTATAGGTAACCTATACCTACCAACGGTATAGGTAACCTATACCTACCAACGGTATAGGTAACCTATACCTACCAACGGTATAGGTAACCTATACCTACCAACGGTATAGGTAACCTATACCTACCAACGGTATAGGTAACCTATACCTATCAACTGTATAGGTTAAGTAATAATTGTAATTAAGAAGCAATAAGATGCTTATCTTAACATACTAAGAAGGTTAGGTAAGGTCGGTGTTTTCTACGAAGCTTTTCAAGGTAAACTAAAATATTTACAATCAGTTAGTATGTAACATATGCACTTATTAAATAAGCCAATATTGACTATAAGCAAGTGCAAGAACGGGTTGCCATTACACAACCAACGACTTGTAAGGCGAGACGCAAGCAACTAGTACTTGACCCTACAATAACGTATAGGGTCATCACACTGGCTCTATCGTCTCATGACGACTGCTGTAAATGTAAGGTTAACAATTATAAAACTGTCTTCAGACATCTGAACAAGAGTTACATGAGAACAATGCTCAGCAAAAGCACTGGCCCAGGTGGGAAGATGCGGCTCAGCCTTTAAGCCCATATCTCATCAAACACAAGTTGAAAAAAAAATAAGAACACACCCTTTCAAAGTTCATGCGTCCTTAAAATGTTCAGAAAAACGTTCATGCAGGTCGGCGTTCAATCTCCGACCGTCCAAGTGGTTGGGCATTATTCTTTCCCTCCCGTTCCATCCCAAAACCTTATCCTGACCCCTTCCCAGTGCTTTACAGTCATAATGATTTGGAGCTTTCTCCTGATAATTCCCTTCCCTTCTCTTCCTGTTTGACGACTCACAGCAGAAACAAGCAATCCGCTGCGTCAGAATTGGTGGCCTTGGTGTCCACACAGCCTCCCATATTGTTTTCGTATCTTTCTTTTCCTCCTCGTCTGCACTGAATGATATTGTAAAAGAAATCCTACCAGAACCCCTTTGTGATTCGGTTAGGATATTCGAACTTGCTTTCATCGAATGTTTCAATCAGTGGGGATACGCTTGCAGCTCCAGCTCTCAGAAAAGACTCATTCAAAAAACCACAAACAGTCCCACTGGGACAGCCCAGTAATGGAGACAATAGCTGAGGCCTTGCTCCGTGCTGCAATGTAACAACAGCAGAAAGCTCGCATTAGAGCTGTGGGTGCCCACATGTAGGGGATTTTCTTTTAGCATTACCTATGTCTGCAACAGGCTCATGTCTCGATCCAAACACCAACTATATTACATTGGACCTCTGCCTTGGTACCCCAATTCATAATTTGTACAAGTGTATTTGGAGCAATAAGGTGGAAGTAGATAAATATTGCTTGCATAGACTATGGACGTTTCATGGATTGGCATGCAAGACACAATGACATAAATAATATTATTAAGATAAGCCTTATCACTGGCCCAGCAGAGAGAGAGAGAACTTTGTTTACTTCTATCCTCCAAAACCTTGACATTCCTACAGCTTCGCAAAGATGATATCACAATAGAGGAGGAAGATTAGACTATGCTCTCCTGCTAAACGCACAAGACACGGATGCCAGTACACACATTGTACACAGTTTATGTAACGACCACTGGGCACTGATTACCACCGTCGACATGAGCAAGAAAAGGAGAGACAAATAAAAGAGAAAGGTTATGACTTGAACCAGATATGAGGCCGCCCTTCATAAGAGGATGAGTGACTGGTTCACGGAATACCAAATCCCAGAAGATACTGATAAATTTGTTAATGATCTTAATAACCAAATTGAGAGCTGTATTAGGGCTCCACGCCGTGCGACTGGGCGAAGTAACCATCAGAAGAAGAAAATAAAATGGTATGAGAACGATTGCATAAAAATGCTC
This sequence comes from Procambarus clarkii, assembly GCF_040958095.1. Lineage (NCBI taxonomy): Eukaryota > Metazoa > Arthropoda > Malacostraca > Decapoda > Cambaridae > Procambarus > Procambarus clarkii. The sequence continues at coordinate 7,896,757 of NC_091176.1, read as the reverse complement.
AATGCAAATGTACGGGTCATGAGTAGAGAGTATCAGAGACATCCCATGAAAGCTGGGGGTACCCTAGAGCACCCCACCTCTGATGATGTGGGTACCCCTGGCTCATCCTTGGGGGCTGGTGGACCCTCGAACGGCGTCCGTCCTTCTCACCGGTCACAGGAATCCTCGCTGTCGGACCGACGTTTTGAGCTATCGAAGGGTCGGAGGTGTGATGGGAGTATTCGGTCCAGAGAGCATGGGTTCTCTAGCCTGGCAGACGGTAGGTCGTCTCCAGGCCATGTCGCTGTGGATGGGTCTATTGCCCTCTCTGTGAACCCGGTGGATGGTGGATGTGTTACGCCTCAATCAGAGGGACTGTCTGGCGGCCCTCTGATTGTCGCAGAGACAGAGTGGGGGTGTATTTGACTGTTACGAACCCGGATCCAGCGTCCGAGCCCGGAGCAGTGACAACCGTGCCATCTGTGGGTCAGCTCCCGAAACCCCCTCCAAAAGGACGACGACACCTGGTGAGGACGACGAGTACTAGCTACGAGGGCCAGTTTCCAGTCCCGTTCAGCACTCAACACCGCCGCTGCTGACCTCTGGTGAGGTGGTGCTCAGACACCAGCGCCATCTATGGAGTGGATAGGTGGGCGTTTGTGTCTGAGCCTGTAAGTGAGGTGCCTTAGTGTGTCCCAGTTATTGATGACGTGTCTGCTTACAGAGTCGACCTGGGACTGCTGTGTTGGAAGTTGAGTCAGTCTACCCGAGGCAGCCGTCTCCATACCTTGTACTTTGCTGCAGCAGTTGTGAAGTCGTCCCCCCGGAAGAACACTGTGGTGTGTTACCCTGCCAGTGGAGTAGCAGTAAAAGGGACCCGGGACCGACTGTTGGAGACGATCATCCACTGGGGTATTGAGGACAGGAGAGTGATTTGTGGTGTCACACGAGGCTCCTGTCTAGGACGTTCCCCTTATATCGTTCGTGGAGTGGCCTGACCAGCGTCGCGGGTCCGGAACCTGCCAGCAGAGCCCCTGCTGGATTTGTGGTTGACGGCCTCCACAGCGGTGCCCCCAGTGGACCTGTGTTTTGGCTGACCTGTGGCCAGGGTAGGCTCAGCTTCCTAGAGGATTCGTTGTGAGGCCACGAAGAAGCACCGAGGATTAAGCACCGAGAGCGAGGATCCATAGTCTTCAGCAGAAGACTACAGTGTATTTCCCCTGTAAATAAGTGTTTATACCCCTCCCCCTGTGAACTCTTTTATATCTTATTTATTTATTTGGTGATGGTGAATTATAATCTTAAGTTCTTAACTTTCTTTCCCTTCCCCCTTTAAGTTACTTGCGTCACGGATCACATCCCTTGATAGCCACTACTGGCTTGGGAACGGATATATATCTTCCTCTAACAACATCAGAGTAAGAACCCCGTTGCATCCCGAGAGGGCCGTAACATTGACCCAGGGCCTAGCGACGGGGGTTAGGCTGGCCTGCTCCTTACTTTGCGTAAGGGGTCTGGGACTGTGCCTCCGGTAGCGGCTGCTTCACGGGGTGTGTGAGTTCTGTTGGTGCTCCTGACTAACGGAAGAGTGTTTTGGGGGATCTATGAAAGTCTTTCTCCATGGCTCCATCTCTGACTTGTGTGTCGCTCAATGTCAATAGGCTGTGGGTGGTGGCTGTGCAGATGGGGCTGGTATCGATGCTGCGTGATTGTCTGATTGTCGCGTGGATGTAGCTTTTGTGCATGAACATAATGTTAAGGATGTGGATCTGTTGCCGATGTTGGATGAATGTTTTCAGGCGATTTTCAACCCATCGCAGTCTATGGTAGGGGGTACGCACATCCTCCTTTCTCGGAGGGCATTTATTTCCGTGCCTCACACGGAAATGGATGAGGATGGTCGGGTTTTGTTGATTCAGGTTTCGTATCTTGGTACTCACCTAGTTGTACTCACCTAGTTGTGTTTGCGGGGGTTGAGCTCTGGCTCTTTGGTCCCGCCTCTCAACCGTCAATCAACAGGTGTACAGATTCATGAGCCTATCGGGCTCTGTCATATCTACACTTGAAACTGTGTATGGAGTCAGCCTCCACCACATCACTTCCTAATGCATTCCATTTGTCAACCACTCTGACACTAAAAAAGTTCTTTCTAATATCTCTGTGGCTCATTTGGGCACTCAGTTTCCACCTGTGTCCCCTTGTGCGTGTTCCCCTTGTGTTAAATAGACTGTCTTTATCTACCCTATCAATCCCCTTCAGAATCTTGAATGTGGTGATCATGTCCCCCCTAACTCTTCTGTCTTCCAGCGAAGTGAGGTTTAATTCCCGTAGTCTCTCCTCATAGCTCATACCTCTCAGCTCGGGTACTAGTCTGGTGGCAAACCTTTGAACCTTTTCCAGTTTAGTCTTATCCTTGACTAGATATGGACTCCATGCTGGGGCTGCATACTCCAGGATTGGCCTGACATATGTGGTATACAAAGTTCTGAATGATTCTTTACACAAGTTTCTGAATGCCGTTCGTATGTTGGCCAGCCTGGCATATGCCGCTGATGTTATCCGCTTGATATGTGCTGCAGGAGACAGGTCTGGCGTGATATCAACCCCCAAGTCTTTTTCCTTCTCTGACTCCTGAAGAATTTCCTCTCCCAGATGATACCTTGTATCTGGCCTCCTGCTCCCTACACCTATCTTCATTACATTACATTTGGTTGGGTTAAACTCTAACAACCATTTGTTCGACCATTCCTTCAGCTTGTCTAGGTCTTCTTGAAGCCTCAAACAGTCCTCTTCTGTTTTAATCCTTCTCATAATTTTAGCATCGTCCGCAAACATTGAGAGAAATGAATCGATACCCTCCGGGAGATCATTTACATATATCAGAAACAAGATAGGACCGAGTACAGAGCCCTGTGGGACTCCACTGGTGACTTCACGCCAATCGGAGGTCTCACCCCTCACCGTAACTCTCTGCTTCCTATTGCTTAGATACTCCCTTATCCACTGGAGCACCTTACCAGCTACACCTGCCTGTCTCTCCAGCTTATGTACCAGCCTCTTATGCGGTACTGTGTCAAAGGCTTTCCGACAATCCAAGAAAATGCAGTCCGCCCAGCCCTCTCTTTCTTGCTTAATCTGTGTCACCTGATCGTAGAATTCTATCAAGCCTGTAAGGCAAGATTTACCCTCCCTGAATCCATGTTGGCGATTTGTCACGAAGTCCCTTCTCTCCAGATGTGTTACCAGGTTTTTTCTCACGATCTTCTCCATCACCTTGCATGGTATACAAGTCAAGGACACTGGCCTGTAGTTCAGTGCCTCTTGTCTGTCGCCCTTTTTGTATATTGGGACCACATTCGCCGTCTTCCATATTTCTGGTAGGTCTCCCGTCTCTAGTGACTTACTATACACTATGGAGAGTGGCAGGCAAAGTGCCTCTGCACACTCTTTCAGTACCCATGGTGAGATCCCATCTGGACCAACAGCCTTTCTAACATCCAGATCCAGCAGGTGTCTCTTGACCTCCTCTCTCGTAATTTCGAACTCCTCCAAGGCCGCCTGGTTTACCTCCCTTTCTCCTAGCACAGTGACCTCACCCTGTTCTATTGTGAAGACCTCCTGGAACCTCTTGTTGAGTTCCTCACACACCTCTCTGTCATTCTCTGTATACCTGTCCTCGCCTGTTCTAAGTTTCAATACCTGTTCTTTCACTGTTGTTTTCCTTCTGATGTGACTGTGGAGTAGCTTTGGTTCGGTCTTGGCTTTGTTTGCTATATCATTTTCAAAATTTTTCTCTGCTTCTCTTCTCACCCTGACGTACTCATTCCTGGTTCTCTGGTATCTCTCTCGGCTTTCTGGTGTTCTGTTATTCCGGAAGTTCCTCCACGCCTTTTTGTTCAGTTTCTTCGCTTCCATACATGCCCTATTATACCATGGATTCTTCTGTTGCTTCTCGGATTTTTCCCTTTGGGCCGGGATGAACCTGTTTACTGCCTCCTGACACTATTGGGTAACATAGTCCATCATACCCTGTACAGACTTGTCTCTGAGGTCTGTGTCCCAAGGTATTTCACTTAGGAAACTTCTCGTCTGTTCATAATTCCCCTTTCGGTATGCCAGCTTTTTGATTCCTAGTTCTTTTTGGGGGGAGATAAGTCCTAGCTCTACCAGGTACTCAAAGTTCAATACACTGTGGTCACTCATTCCCAAGGGCGCTTCCATCTTAACTTCCCTTATATCCCATTCATTTAGGGTAAATATCAAATCAAGCATTGCTGGTTCATCTTCTCCTCTCATTCTTGTTGGTTCTTTGGTGTGCTGGCTTAGAAAGTTTCTTGTTGCCACGTCCAGCAGCTTAGCTCTCCATGTTTCTGGTCCTCCATGCGGGTCTCTGTTCTTCCAATCTATCTTCCCATGGTTGAAGTCTCCCATAATTAGTAGTCCAGATCCATTCCTGCTAGCAACAGAAGCTGCTCTTTCTATTATGTTAATGGTGGCCATGTTGTTTCTATCATATTCCTGTCTAGGTCTTCTGTCATTTGGTGGTGGATTATATATGACTGCGACTATAATTTTTTTCCCTCCATTTGTTACAGTACCTGCTATGTAGTCACTGAAACCTTCGCAGCCCTGAATATCCATCTCCTCAAAATCCCAGCCTTGTCTTACCAGCAGAGCTACACCACCCCCACCTCTTCCTTCCCTCTCTTTCCTCATAACATAATAGTCCTGTGGGAACACTGCATTTGTTATCGTTTTCGTGATCTTTGTTTCTGTGAGGGCTATTATGTCTGGGTTTTCCTCTAGTACCAGTTCTCCAAGCTCATTTGCTTTATTTGTAATTCCATCTATGTTTGTGTACATCGCTTTGAGGCTCACTTTCTTCTGTCCCTTCTCAAATCGCCTCCTTGGTGAGTGTTCTGCTGGTGGGGGAGGCTGTTCCATGGGTGTGAGGACCTGTGAGGTGGATAACAGGGTCTCAGAGGATACTGGGATGAGGGGCGGGGGATCCAGTGAAGGGGGAGGGACAGGGAGGGTATGGGGTGAAAGGGGAGGGAGGACGTGGTGTGGAGGTTTCATTGTTGAATGTTTAAGCTCCGTCTGGGTCGGCATGAGTGGGAGGTTTTTTTTCTAGTGGTTTGTTACATTTTTGTGGCATGATATGCGGGGGTTGATTCTCGGGGGGGGGGGGGGGGATTTTAATTGTATCAAGTCGGCACGTGATAGTAACAGTTTTCATCTTGCGAATGTCTCCTCTGCTTTATCCGTGACTTTGCAGAGTTATGGGTTGAGGGATGCTCGGGGGTGCGTTGGATTTCACGTTTGTGTCGCATGGGGTCTTGTTCGCATCTCGATCGGTTTTACGTCCATAAGGATGAGGGGTAGGTTTTCTCTTTTTAGACGATTCCTGTGAGTTTTTCCGATCATTGTATGGTTGTTCTGCAGGTTGGGGTTAGGAGTCAGGTGCGGGTTGGTCGGGGCTGGTGGTAGCTAAATTGCGGGTTGCTGGGGTGTCTGGGGGTTGGTGATCTGTTTCGGGGGAGGTGGGCTTTTTTTTTGGCTGCTCGGAAAGAAGGGGTTCCCTCTGTTCTGGAGTGGTGCAAGGGTGAGTGTCGTTCTTTTTTTGTTGTGTTGGCAAAACTAGTGGTGGCGAGGCATTTTGTGTTGATGCGCATTTTACAGACGCAGTTGAATCGTCTGTATGCATTGGTTAAAAGGGGTTTTGATTGATCTGGGGATATCTTCTTGTGTAAAGAGCATCTTCGTGGATTGCGGGAGGAAATTGCAGAGGGCGTTCGTGTTTGGGCTAGAGTTGAGGAACGCTTGCGGGGGAGGGGATGCTGTTTTCGTATTTGTTGCGACAGGAAAAGACAGGTCGTGCCTCTGTTTTGTTGACAAGCCTCCATCAGCCGGATGGGTCGGTGTTATCAAACACAGATGCGGTCTTACTCTATGTGCGCAGTACACTTGAGGCTTTGTATGGGTGGGTCAGGGGGGATGAGGGGTTGAGAGAGTTCTTTCTTCAACACTTTATTCCCGGGCTGTCGGTTATGAGCTGTCTTGCTCTTGAGGGGAAGGTTAGCCTGTTGGAGCTTTGCGGTGTCGTCAGTTCTTTTCGTCGGGGAAAGGTTCCTGGTTTGGACGGTCTTCTTATGGAATCTTATGTCACGTTTTGGGACATGATTGGGCCAAATGTTTTAGAGGTTGTTCGATTTTGTTTGAACCGTGTGACACTGTCTGGTTTGCAGAATGAGGGTCTTGTGTGGCTTCTCCCAAAGCCGGGGGATTTGCGGTTTTTTTGCGAATTGGCGGCCAATCACGTTGCTAAATTTTTACCATAAAATTATTTCTAAACTGTTGGTAAGACACCTTCGGGCTATGGTGGGGTCGGTAGTTTCGGTTGGAAAGTTTTGTGAGGTTCCTGGTAGGTCGTTGGTATAGTGCAATTTCTTCTTTCAGGATGTGCTTCTGTATCTGTCGGAGTCTGACGTGTCTGCCGCTAAGGTCAGCCTAGATTGGTCGAAGGCTTTTGATAGGGTGCCAATCGGGTTTGTTTTGCAGGTCTTCGGGCGCTTGAGTTTCCTTCCCCAGTTTGTGGGTGGGTTCTGATGTTGTATGTGAGTTGTTGTAGTAAGGTGTGAGGCAATGGTTTGTTTGGTGCCCCTTTGCGATTTGGCGATTGGTTCGGCAGGAGTGCCCGCTCTCTATGCTCCTGTATGTGGTGTTCCAGGAGCCTTTCTTTCGTGCAGTGCGGGCTAGTCGTTTGGTGGTCTCGCCGCGTTTGCGGAATGCGTTGGTTCTGAAGGTTTGTTGGCATGCAAATGACACTGTCCTGTTTATCGCTTCTGAGGGTTCTGTTCCTGTGGTTTAGGATCTCGTGTGTGGTTTTGAGTTGGCCACTGGGGTTGTTGTTAATCGGAAGAAATCGTATCTTATGGGGTTGGGGGGATGGTCCTTGCATTTGGCGTGGGGTGGGTCCTGGTTTCCTGTCGTGCTGTCTATGTGTGTTTTGGGGTTTACTTGGTTTCGCTCATATGAGCAGTCTTTGTCGTTTAATTGGGATGCAGTCTTGCGGGCGATGGGTGGGTTTACTTTCAAAGCGGGCTCTCATGATTTATCAACGCGTGATTATCATGACTTGTAAGGTTTAGTCGCCGGTCTGGTTTCTCGCGCAATGTTTCTCGTTGGACCAGCGGCGTGCTCGTCATATTGAGTGTGTGGTTTACAGGTATGTCTGGGGTGGGCGGTATCACCCGATTCGTAGGTCTTCCTTGTGTTTGCGGGTGGAGGAGGGTGGGGTTGGGAGGGATTCCAGATGTGTATGTTAAGTACTTAGCCTTATTTTGGGTGTTGCTTCGTAGGGGGTTGGGTTGAGTGGTGGTTTAAACTCCCTTGTTCTTTACTTTTGTTTGGTGCACCTTGAGGATTGTCGGGATATCGCTCGTTTACTCCTTCCGTGTACTCTTGGGCGATGATGATTGTGCGAGCGCTTTGTAGGTTCCCGGGGTTTATGTCATTTGGTTGTAGGGAGGTGTATCGGGTTCTTTTTTCTCCGGTGGCTTCCAGGGTGGAGGGTCTATACCCCTGGTTTGATTGGGAGGCAGATTGGTCCGCATTACGTGGGTCACGTATCACCCTGTAACACCGTAAAGGTGTTTTGTATTTAATATATACATAGAACATGAGTCAGCCAGACAGGATTTTGAGAGGCACCACGTTGTCTGGCTCCAATAATTAAGAACTCACATATCTAGAGTGTCAATGACTACAAACCGACCAGGGGGCGCCTGACAGCTGTGTGGACAGCACTTCGGATTCGTAGTCCTGAGGTTCCGGGTTCGATTCCCCATGGAGGCGGAAACAAATAGGCAGTTTCTTTCACCCTGATGCCCATGTTACCTAACAGTAAATAGGTTCCTGGGAGTTAGACAGCTGCTACGAGCTGCTTCCTGAGGGAGTGTAACAAAAAGGAGGCCTAGTCGAGGACCGAGCCGCGGGGACGCTAAGCCCCAAAATCATCTCAAGATAACCTCAAGATAGGAAGGGGTCAGGTAGTGTGACTTGACCTTGTTTCTGCTAAGCCGATAATAGCGCTACTGTTGGTGGTGTCTTTCCATCAAACAAGCTGCTGGTTAAGGTGTGGCTTGGTAGATGGCCTGGGGCTATCTACTTCGTAGGCGGAGTTAGCTTCCAGATTCGCAATAAATACCCAAGGAACTATACATTTGAGAGTAGAGCAGAGCAGCATAGCACAGCAGAGAGCATCAGCAGACAGTAGCCGAGACAGGCTGTCGGCCCGACGGGGAGGCTCTGTCAACTGTAGACCCCCCCCCCCCCATATTCTACTTAGGCTCAGTCCTTGATGAGTGAACGTGAAGGTGACTTAGTTCGTGTTTTCCATTAAGTGTTGTGTGATTATCAGGGGGCAGACAGCTGTAGTGTTCTCAGTGTCTTGTGTAATGACTCACAGTGTATAGTAATTCTGACATAGTGATCTTTAAATTTGATTGCTTGAGTTATGATACTTATCATGTTAAATATAACTGATGAATTTATTGTTTAAATTGTCTTTAATTTTCTTTCCTAGAGCTTTGTGAGTTGAGGCGAGAGAGCCTCTGAGTTTACGATTTTATATGAGTACATATGTTAGAGTTAGTACATGAACGCCTTGGGTAATTTTGTGATATAGACAAGTTCCATTCCTTGTCGTGTATGTACTGACTTAAGATGGATGGTGGCAGCTGTTTCTACCTTCTACTCATCTACTGTATACTGTTCTTTTTCTACTTTCTACTCGTCTACTTTCTGCTTCTACCGTCTCCGTTTACTATCTACTCCTCTCCGTGTTCTCAATCTCTCCCTCCGCCTCTCTTCAAACTTTCCCTTTCACCTGACCACTTCTCACTACTCCCAGACTCCATTCCTTACTCCTCCCACCTACTCCTCCGTCCTCTCTACCTCCCTCACCCCAAACCCTCACATCCGGTATATGTTCCCGTTGTTGGCAGCTACCCTGTGTGTGCAACCCGTCCTCTTAAAAATAACGTCACTTTTCGCTCATATGCGCGCTATGGCCTAATTTGGACGTAATTTGAAATGAAATCGACTCACAAAAGTGACGTACTGTTCCGTTTTCTGTTTGAGCCGTCCGGCTCACTCGGCAAGCTTAGAAGAGGATTCTTTCCATTAACGTTTTTCATACCGTTTTGAAACTTTATGAGAATTTCCTGCCCACCTAACCTATCAGAGGACCCTTAACTTACTGTTGTTGAAAAAAAAATCCCAAATTTATATTAATTTTTTTTTCATTTTCGTATTACGTCCATATTCGGCCATACTGGAAAACGGCCAAAAGTGACGTTCTTTTTAAGAGGACGGGTTATATTGTGGTCTTTGTGTCAATTTTGTGTTTGTGATGTGTTTCTGCATTTCCTCCCTGTCGCCATCCGCCTCACAGGACTCTCTCGACGACGCACCCAGCCCTCAGTGGGTCGTCTCTCCGTTTCCTCCCTGCCCTCAGCCGCCTCACAGGACTCTCTCGACGCCTCACCCTGTATTGTGTATGTTTCCCTGCTCTAGTGGTGGGTTGTGTATTTTACTGTATATTTTACTGCTTTTGTATGCTGTTTTGTCTTCTTGTTGCAATGTTCATGTTTTTTTTACCTGTGTGTATTATTATGCTTATTTCTGGCCAAGTTTTTGTACAGTTCTTTATTAATAAAAATAAAAAAACTAACTACGTGAACACCTGAGAGACATTAGAAGTATGTGTAGGATAATAAACCCCGCATTGTTTGAGTTAGGAAAACACTATTTGTCAACTATTGATGCTCTTCTTAAAAGATTTCCCCATTTTGCACCCGCAAGATAACGTAAGCTTTTAAGGGTTGACAGATGTTAATCTTCTTGTTTGAGGAGCTGTTCACTTGAGACAGTTAAGCAAGTCCCAGCTGTGTCTGGGTACAAGTGACAGGATGAACAACCCAGCGGGTTTTCTTCCTATTGGGGAGTGTTGTACATGCTGCTATGGCGGTGTGTCCACTCACAGGATGAGTGGCGCTGCCCAATACTGTCACTATGGCGGTGTGTCCACTCACAGGATGAGTGACGCTGCCCAATACTGTCACTATGGCGGTGTGTCCACTCACAGGATGAGTGGTGCTGCCCAATACTGTCACTATGGCGGTGTGTCCACTCACAAGATGAGTGGTGCTGCCCAATACTGTCACTATGGCGGTGTGTCCACTCACAGGATGAGTGGTGCTGCCCAATACTGTCACTATGGCGGTGTGTCCACTCACAGGATGAGTGGCGCTGCCCAATACTGTCACTATGGCGGTGTGTCCACTCACAGGATGAGTGGTGCTGCCCAATACTGTCACTATGGTGGTGTGTTCACTCACAAGATGAGTGGCGCTGCCCAATACTGTCACTATGGCGGTGTGTCCACTCACAGGATGAGTGGCGCTGCCCAATACTGTCACTATGGCGGTGTGTCCACTCACAGGATGAGTGGCGCTGCCCAATACTGTCACTATGGTGGTGTGTCCACTCACAGGATGAGTGGCGCTGCCCAATACTGTCACTATGGCGGTGTGTCCACTCACAGGATGAGTGGCGCTGCCCAATACTGTCACTATGGCGGGGTGTCCACTCACAAGATGAGTGGCGCTGCCCAATACTGTCACTATGGTGGTGTGTCCACTCACAGGATGAGTGGTGCTGCCCAATACTGTCACTATGGCGGTGTGTCCACTCACAGGATGAGTGGCGCTGCCCAATACTGTCACTATGGCGGTGTGTCCACTCACAGGATGAGTGGCGCTGCCCAATACTGTCACTATGGCGGGGTGTCCACGCACAGGATGAGTGGCGCTGCCCAATACTGTCACTATGGTGGTGTGTCCACTCACAGGATGAGTGGTGCTGCCCAATACTGTCACTATGGCGGTGTGTCCACTCACAGGATGAGTGGTGCTGCCCAATACTGTCACTATGGTGGTGTGTCCACTCACAGGATGAGTGGCGCTGCCCAATACTGTCACTATGGCGGTGTGTCCACTCACAGGATGAGTGACGCTGCCCAATACTGTCACTATGGCGGTGTGTCCACTCACAGGATGAGTGGCGCTGCCCAATACTGTCACTATGGTGGTGTGTCCACTCACAGGATGAGTGGCGCTGCCCAATACTGTCACTATGGCGGTGTGTCCACTCACAGGATGAGTGGTGCTGCCCAATACTGTCACTATGGCGGTGTGTCCACTCACAGGATGAGTGGCGCTGCCCAATACTGTCACTATGGCGGTGTGTCCACTCACAGGATGAGTGGCGCTGCCCAATACTGTCACTATGGTGGTGTGTCCACTCACAGGATGAGTGGCGCTGCCCAATACTGTCACTATGGCGGTGTGTCCACTCACAGGATGAGTGACGCTGCCCAATACTGTCACTATGGCGGTGTGTCCACTCACAGGATGAGTGGCGCTGCCCAATACTGTCACTATGGCGGTGTGTCCACTCACAGGATGAGTGACACTGCCCAATACTGTCACTATGGCGGTGTGTCCACTCACAGGATGAGTGACACTGCCCAATACTGTCACTATGGCGGTGTGTCCACTCACAGGATGAGTGACGCTGCCCAATACTGTCACTATGGCGGTGTGTCCACTCACAGGATGAGTGACACTGCCCAATACTGTCACTATGGCGGTGTGTCCACTCACAGGATGAGTGACGCTGCCCAATACTGTCACTATGGCGGTGTGTCCACTCACAGGATGAGTGGCGCTGCCCAATACTGTCACTATGGCGGTGTGTCCACTCACAGGATGAGTGACGCTGCCCAATACTGTCACTATGGCGGTGTGTCCACTCACAGGATGAGTGACGCTGCCCAATACTGTCACTATGGCGGTGTGTCCACTCACAGGATGAGTGGCGCTGCCCAATACTGTCACTATGGCGGTGTGTCCACTCACAGGATGAGTGGCGCTGCCCAATACTGTCACTATGGCGGTGTGTCCACTCACAGGATGAGTGGCGCTGCCCAATACTGTCACTATGGCGGTGTGTCCACTCACAGGATGAGTGGCGCTGCCCAATACTGTCACTATGGCGGTGTGTCCACTCACAGGATGAGTGGCGCTGCCCAATACTGTCACTATGGCGGTGTGTCCACTCACAGGATGAGTGGCGCTGCCCAATACTGTCACTATGGTGGTGTGTCCACTCACAGGATGAGTGGCGCTGCCCAATACTGTCACTATGGCGGTGTGTCCACTCACAGGATGAGTGGCGCTGCCCAATACTGTCACTATGGCGGTGTGTCCACTCACAGGATGAGTGACGCTGCCCAATACTGTCACTATGGCGGGGTGTCCACGCACAGGATGAGTGGCGCTGCCCAATACTGTCACTATGGCGGTGTGTCCACTCACAGGATGAGTGGCGCTGCCCAATACTGTCACTATGGCGGTGTGTCCACTCACAGGATGAGTGACGCTGCCCAATACTGTCACTATGGCGGGGTGTCCACTCACAGGATGAGTGACGCTGCCCAATACTGTCACTATGGCGGTGTGTCCACTCACAGGATGAGTGACGCTGCCCAATACTGTCACTATGGCGGGGTGTCCACGCACAGGATGAGTGACACTGCCCAATACTGTCACTATGGCGGTGTGTCCACTCACAGGATGAGTGGCGCTGCCCAATACTGTCACTATGGCGGTGTGTCCACTCACAGGATGAGTGGCGCTGCCCAATACTGTCACTATGGCGGGGTGTCCACGCACAGGATGAGTGACACTGCCCAATACTGTCACTATGGCGGTGTGTCCACTCACAGGATGAGTGGCGCTGCCCAATACTGTCACTATGGCGGTGTGTCCACTCACAGGATGAGTGACACTGCCCAATACTGTCACTATGGCGGTGTGTCCACTCACAGGATGAGTGGCGCTGCCCAATACTGTCACTATGGCGGTGTGTCCACTCACAGGATGAGTGACACTGCCCAATAAACTCGCCCCTCGGGGCAAAATATATATATATACCCCCTGTAGGAATGGTAGACAGTAGGTGTGGACTACACATATGTATCCACCCGGAGACATGCATGTGTCTGCATGTCCCCTGCGTGTCCCCTGTATGTGTCTGCAGGTCTGCTATCTAATGTCTGCATTTAACTAGAAAACTTCTTTCAACGACGCAATATTTACATAAAAATAACATATGAACTTACCTGAAATTTTCCAGACTGCTTTGCTTGCTGCGTGAAACACAGACATGAGAGATATGTAAATATTTACATGTAAATATAAGAAATGCCAATATGAGAAATTCAGATTCAGATTCGTTATTCAGGTAAAGGTACATACATTACAGATGAGTTACAGATATAATGTTGGAGTTATAGATAGAGGGAGTACATACAATACCTAAAGCCACTAGTACACAAAGTTTTTCGGGCAAGGTGAGGCGGGGAAAAACACTTGGACTAAAACTTAATACTAATTGAGATTTAAGTATAAATTGTGTTGAAAAATAAAAAATAAAAGGGGGGAACTGGTAGAAAATAGCCAATATACAATTTGGTCAAGAAACAGCATTGTTTAAAATAGTAAGACATGGGTTGACATTATAGGTGTAAGGTAGGTTACAGGGAGTTAATTAGGTAGTGCTTAGTTTTGATCTTAAACTGGTTGAGAGAGGTACAGTCTTTAACATGATTAAGTCGTACTCTTGGAATATCAAAAAGTATTTGTTTCTGGTGTGGTGCTCATGGGATCTGTTACAACCTTCTAGGAAGCTTTTGAGGTCAGGATTGGCATTACAGTTTAGCGTTTTATATATGTATAATACACATGAGAGAATGTGCAGTGACTTAATATCTAACATATTCAGAGATTTGAGTAGGGGTACCGAGTGATGTCTGGGGCCAGAGTTGGATATTGTCCTAATAGCAGCTTTGTGTTGAGTAATTAGAGAACGTAAATGATTTTGGGTAGTAGAACCCCAAGCACAAATACCATAGTTGAGATATGGATAGATGAGGGAGTAATAGAGCGTCACCAGGGCAGGGCGGGGTACATAATATCTGATCTTGGAAAGAATGCCAACAGTTTTAGAATCTTCTTTTGCTATATTTAGAATGTGTCCCTGAAAATTCAACTTGTTATCGATGAGGGCACCAACGAATTTACCATCAACTTTGTTGCTAATTTGAATATTGTTTATTCTTAGATTAATTTAATTTGAGGATTTATTACCAAACAAAATATAGAAAGTTTTGTCAATGTTAAGAGTGAGTTTGTTGGCAGTTAGCCAAAGATGGACTTTACTTAGTTCAGTATTCACTGTGGCATTTAGAGCAAGGTGGTCAGGACTGGAGAAAATGAAGGTTGTGTCATCAGCAAATAAAGATTGGTTTGAGGTGTTGAGAGGCATTTGGAAGGTCATTAATGTAGATGAGAAAGAGGAGAGGACCAAGTATGCTACCCTGAGGAACACCAATGTTTATGGGTAGTGTAGGAGAAATGGAATTATTCCATTAATGCAATAATTTGCGTTAAAAATTAAAATCGCCAAATGCCTAACGAGCCTAACCAAATGTGTGGGGCTAGGCTCCTACGGTCTGTCGTCGACCCCAGAGAAGCAACCATGAATTTTAATCTTCTGCGTAGTCACTTTTTGTGTTCAATTATAAGTTAATATTATTACATACTAAAATGCTATAAATAACGAGGCCCTAATATGGGTTAGGTTAGGTGGTAAGGTGCTGTTGGCGATTATACAATAGCCAACAGAACAATAGATGGTTGTCAACTGATGGTTAGTTAGAGCAAGTTGATGAAGGGTTTAGAGACGTGGCATTAGAGCAGAGGACGTGAACAACACCTCACTAGTTGTGAGTGGTGTGTAAAGGGTTTTCCATGCCTGGTCAAGGAGGCCTGGTCGAGGACCGGGCCGCGGGGACGCTAAGCCCCGAAATCATCAATCAATCATCTCAAGGTATGCATAAACAGGGGATTCAGCGGATGGATAAGCGAGCATTTGATCTTTGCAGCTGAGGACGGGCTGGAGAGATGATAGATTCTCCCAGCGGATGTGTCTAAAGCGGCGAAAGTAATGATAAGTCTCCCCTACACGACTGGTACACAGCTTCACAGAAAACGGCGGTCAGCTGTGGTCTTCAGGTCCTCCTACGAAACTTTGCGGGATACTTCTATTGGAAATAACAGTGATGGTAGAGCGACTGGCACAACATCTTTCATCTGTTGCCTCTGTTCACCTAGCGGAAAATAGGTACGCAGGCGATTCTACAGATTTTCTATTACTCAAGACGTGCTCAGAGAACTCTAGGTAGATGTATAAAGATTTATATAATAAATCTGTAATTGTCTGAGTTTTGGGGTCACACACACCTAAGGGTCACACACACCTGGGGGTCACACACACACACCTGGGGTCACACACACCAGGGGGTCACACACACCTGGGGTCACACACACCTGGGGGTCACATACACCTGGGGTCACACACCTGGGGTCACACACACCTGGGGGTCACACACACCTGGGGGTCACACACACTTGGGGTCACACACACCTGGGGTCACACACACCTGGGGTCACACACACCTGGGGTCACACACACCTGGGTCACACACACCTGGGGGTCACACACACACCTGGGGGTCACACACACACCTGGGGTCACACACACACCTGGGGTCACACACACTTAGGGTCACACACACCTGGGATCACACACACCTGGGTCACACACCTGGGGGTCACACACACACCTGGGGTCACACACACACCTGGGGTCACACACACACCTGGGGTCACACACACTTGGGGTCACACACACCTGGGGTCACACACACCTGGGGTCACACACACCTGGGGTCACACACACCTGGGTCACACACACCTGGGGGTCACACACACACCTGGGGGTCACACACACACCTGGGGTCACACACACACCTGGGGTCACACACACTTAGGGTCACACACACCTGGGATCACACACACCTGGGTCACACACCTGGGGGTCACACACACACCTGGGGTCACACACACTTAGGGTCACACACACCTGGGGTCACACACACACCTGGGGTAGCACACACACCTGGGGTCACACACACTTAGGGTCACACACACCTGGGGTCACACACACCTGGGTCACACACACCTGGGGGTCACACACACACCTGGGGTCACACACACACCTGGGGTCACACACACTTAAGGTCACACACCTGGGGTCACACACACTTAAGGTCACACACCTGGGGTCACACACACTTAGGGTCACACACACCTGGGTCACACACCTGGGGTCACACACACCTGGGGGTCACACACACACCTGGGGTCACACACACACCTGGGGTCACACATACTTAGGGTCACACACACCTGGGGTCACACACACTTAGGGTCACACACACCTGGGGTCACACACCTGGGGTCACACACACCTGGGGTCACACACACACCTGGGGGTCACACACACACCTGGGGTCACACACACCTGGGGTCACACACACTTAGGGTCACACACACCTATGGTCATACACACATAGGGTCACACACACCTGGGGGTCACACACACACCTGGGGGTCACACACACACCTGGGGGTCACACACACACCTGGAGTCACACACACCTGGTGTCACACACACCTATGGTCATACACACATAGGGTCACACACCTGGGGGTCACACACACACCTGGGGTCACACACACAACTGGGGTCACACACACTTGAGGTCACACACACCTGGGGTCACACACACCTGGGGTCACACACACCTGGGGTCACACACCTTGGGTCATACACACATAGGGTCACACACACCTGGGGTCACACACTTGGGGTCACACACACCTGGGGTCACACACACTTGGGGTCACACACACTTGGGGTCACACACACACCTGGGGTCACACACACCTGGGGTCACACACACCTGGGGTCACACACCAGGGGTCACACACACTAGGGGTCACACACACCTGGGGTCACACACACCTGGGGTCACACACACCAGGGGTCACACACACTAGGGGTCACACACACCTGGGGTCACACACACCAGGGATCACACACACCTGGGGACACACACACACCTGGGGTCACACACACCTGGGGTCACACACCTGGGGTCATACACACCTGGGGGTCACACACACCTTGGGTCATACACACCTGGGGTCACACACACCTGGGGTCACACACCTGGGTCATACACACCTGGGGTCACACACACCTGGGGTCACACACACCTGGTGTCACACACACCTGGGGGTCACACACACCTGGGGTCACACACACCTGGGGGTCACACATACCTGGGGTCACACACACCTGGGGGTCACACACACCTGGGGTCACACACACCTGGGGTCACACACACCTGGGGTCACACACACCTGGGGGTCACACACACCTGGGGGTCACACACACCTGGGGTCACACACACCTGGGGTCACACACACCTGGGGGGTCACACACACCTGGGGTCACACACACCTGGGGGTCACACACACCTGGGGTCACACACACCTGGGGTCACACACACCTGGGGGTCACACACACCTGGGGACACACACACACCTGGGGTCACACACCTGGGGTCATACACACCTGGGGGTCACACACACCTTGGGTCATACACACCTGGGGCCACACACACCTGGGGTCACACACCTGGGTCATACACACCTGGGGGTCACACACACCTGGGGTCACACACACCTGGGGTCACACACACCTGGGGGTCACACACACCTGGGGTCACACACCTGGGGTCACACACACCTGGGGTGACACACACCTGGGGTGACACACACCTGGGGTCACACACACCTTGGGTCATACACACCTGGGGTCACACACACCTGGGGTCACACACACCTGGGGTCACACACACCAGGGGTCACACACACCTGGGGTCACACACCTGGGTCATACACACCTGGGGGTCACACACCTTGGGTCATACACACTTGGGGTCACACACACCTGGGGTCACACACACCTGGGGTCACACACACCTGGGGTCACACACACCAGGGGTCACACACACCTGGGGTCACACAACACATGGGGTCACACACACCTGGGGTTACACACACCTGGGGTCATACACACCTGGGGTCATAAACACCTGGGGTCATACACACCTGGGGTCATACACACCTGGGGTCACACACACACCTGGGGTCACACACCTGGTGTCACACACACCTGGGGTCACACACACCTGGAGTCACCAACAGGATAACAATGTTTTGACCTGAACAAGAGCTTGGTGAACGGGAAAAGGTGCATGGTGAAGGGGAACAGGTGCTTGGTGAAGGGGAACAGGTGCTTGGTGAAGGGGAACAGTAGCTTGGTGAAGGGGAACAAGAGCTTGGTGAAGGGGAACAAGAGCTTGGTGAAGGGGAACAGGTGCTTGGTGAAAGGGAACAGGTGCTTGGTGAAAGGGGAACAGGTGCTTGGTGAAGGGGAACAGGTGCTTGGTGAAGGGGAACAGGAGCTTGGTGAAGGGGAACAAGAGCTTGGTGAAGGGGAACAGGTGCTTTGAGAAGGGGAACAGGAGCTTGGTGAAGGGGAACAGGAGCTTGGTGAAGGGGAACAGGAGCTTGGTGAAAGGGAACAGGAGCTTGGTGAAGGGGAACAGGAGCTTGGTGAAGGGGAACAGGTGCTTGGTGAAGGGGAACAGGTGCTTGGTGAAGGGGGAACAGGAGCTTGTTGAAGGGGAACAAGAGCTTGGTGAAGGGGAACAGGAGCTTGGTGAAGGGGAACAAGAGCTTGGTGAAGGGAAACAGAAGCTTGGTGAAGGGGAATAGGTGCTTGGTGAAGGGGGGAACAGGTGCTTGGTGAAGGGGAACAGGTGCTTGGTGAAGGGGGAACAGGAGCTTGATGAAGGGGAACAGGAGCTTGGTGAAAGGGAACAGGTGCTTGGTGAAGGGGGAACAGGAGCTTGGTGAAGGGGAACAGGAGCTTGGTGAAGGGGGAACAGGTGCTTGGTGAAGGGGAGCAAGAGCTTGGTGAAGGAGAACAAGAGTTTGGTGAAGGGGAACAGGTGCTTGGTGAAGGACAACAAGAGCTTGGTGAAGGGGAACAGGAGCTTGGTGAAGGGGAACAGGAGCTTGGTGAAGGGGAACAGGAGCTTGGTGAAGGGGAACAGGCGCTTGGTTAAGGGGGAACAGGTGCTTGGTGAAGGGGAACAGGAGCTTGGTGAAGGGGAACAGGAGCTTGGTGAAGGGGAACAGGAGCTTGGTGAAGGGGAACAGGTGCTTGGTTAAGGGGGAACAGGTGCTTGGTGAAGGAGAACAGGAGCTTGATGAAGGGGAACAGGAGCTTGGTGAAGGGGAACAGGAGCTTGGTGAAGGGGAACAGGTGCTTGGTGAAGGGGAACAGGTGCTTGGTGAAGGGGAACAGGTGCTTGGTGAAGGGGGAACAGGAGCTTGGTGAAGGGGAACAGGAGCTTGGTTAAGGGGGAACAGGTGCTTGGTGAAGAGGAACAGGAGCTTAGTGAAGGGGAACAGGAGCTTGGTGAAGGGGAACAGGAGCTTGGTGAAGGGGAACAGGAGCTTGGTTAAGGGGGAACAGGTGCTTGGTGAAGGGGAACAGGAGCTTGGTGAAGGGGAACAGGAGCTTGGTGAAGGGGAACAGGAGCTTGGTGAAGGGGAACAGGTGCTTGGTGAAGGGGAACAGGTGCTTGGTGAAGGGGGAACAGGTGCTTGGTGAAGGGGAACAGGTGCTTGGTGAAGGGGAACAGGAGCTTGGTGAAGGGGAACAGGAGCTTGGTGAAGGGGAACAGGAGCTTGGTGAAGGGGAACAGGTGCTTGGTTAAGGGGGAACAGGTGCTTGGTGAAGGAGAACAGGAGCTTGGTGAAGGGGAACAGGAGCTTGGTGAAGGGGAACAGGAGCTTGGTGAAGGGGAACAGGTGCTTGGTGAAGGGGAACAGGTGCTTGGTGAAGGGGAACAGGTGCTTGGTGAAGGGGGAACAGGAGCTTGGTGAAGGGGAACAGGTGCTTGGTTAAGGGGGAACAGGTGCTTGGTGAAGAGGAACAGGAGCTTAGTGAAGGGGAACAGGAGCTTGGTGAAGGGGAACAGGAGCTTGGTGAAGGGGAACAGGAGCTTGGTTAAGGGGGAACAGGTGCTTGGTGAAGGGGAACAGGAGCTTGGTGAAGGGGAACAGGAGCTTGGTGAAGGGGAACAGGAGCTTGGTGAAGGGGAACAGGTGCTTGGTGAAGGGGAACAGGTGCTTGGTGAAGGGGGAACAGGTGCTTGGTGAAGGGGAACAGGAGCTTGGTGAAGGGGAACAAGAGCTTGGTGAAGGGGAACAAGAGCTTGGTGAAGGGGAACAGGTGCTTGGTGAAGGGGAACAGGAGCTTGGTGAAGGGGGAACAGGAGCTTGGTGAAGGGGGAACAGGAGCTTGGTGAAGGGGAACAGGTGCTTGGTGAAGGGGAACAGGTGCTTGGTGAAGGGGGAACAGGTGCTTGGTGAAGGGGGAACAAGAGCTTGGTGAAGGGGAACAGGTGCTTGGTGAAGGGGAACAGGAGCTTGGTGAAGGGGGAACAGGTGCTTGGTGAAGGGGAACAGGTGCTTGGTGAAGGGGGAACAAGAGCTTGGTGAAGGGGAACAGGTGCTTGGTGATGGGGAACAGGAGCTTGGTGAAGGGGAACAAGAGCTTGGTGAAGGGGAACAGGTGCTTGAAGGGGGAACAGGTGCTTGGTGAAGGGGAACAGGAGCTTGGTGAAGGGGAACAGATGCTTGGTGAAGGGGAACAGGAGCTTGGTGAAGGGGAACAAGAGCTTGGTGAAGGGGAACAAGAGCTTGGTGAAGGGGAACAGGTGCTTGGTGAAGGGGAATAGGAGCTTGGTGAAGGGGGAACAAGAGCTTGGTGAAGGGGAACAGGTGCTTGGTGAAGGGGAACAGGTGCTTGGTGAAGGGGAACAGGAGCTTGGTGAAGGGGAACAGGAGCTTGGTGAAGGGGAACAGGTGCTTGGTGAAGGGGAACAGGAGCTTGGTGAAGGGGAACAAGAGCTTGGTGAAGGGGAACAGGTGCTTGGTGAAGGGGAACAGGAGCTTGGTGAAGGGGAACAAGAGCTTGGTGAAGGGGAACAAGAGCTTGGTGAAGGGGAACAGGTGCTTGGTGAAGGGGAACATGAGCTTGGTGAAGGGGGAACAGGAGCTTGGTGAAGGGGAACAGGTGCTTGGTGAAGGGGAACAGGTGCTTGATGAAGGGGAACAGGTGCTTGGTGAAGGGGAACAGGAGCTTGGTGAAGGGGAACAGGTGCTTGGTGAAGGGGAACAGGTGCTTGGTGAAGGGGAACAGGAGCTTGGTGTGGCAGCAGGAGGGAAGCACTAGTCACACGGATTCAGGCTAAGCTTTGCAACACTGCAGCTTATACCGGGTGCAACCTGAGACCCGACTTCCTGTCCAGGGGCTCCAGGGGCTCATCCAGGGGCTCCAGGGGTACCATGGGCTCCAGGGGTTCCAGAGGGCTCCAAGGGCAGAAGGGGCTGGGTGATTGGATAGCGGCTTGACTGACCCATTGGCTACCTTACTGGGTGACTGGTGGATGGATAACTGGGTGACTGGTGGATGGCTGTTGGGTGACACACGGGCTTGCTAACAAGGCCAGAGAGTGCTGGAGGGGCGGGAGTGTAAGACCACCTGCTCCAAGATGTTCACCACGGCTTCTCATCACACCCACACATACCTTACTTCTCCTCTACCTTGACTGCACGTGGTGTCTCGTGTCTGGCACCCACCACCTGACCCATGACTGCCACACCATTATACATCCCATGTGACAATGAGAGACCAGCGCCCCCAGCCCAGGAGTGGGATGGAGGCGTTGAGACGAATTTTGGTTTTGAGCAAAATTCGTCGTTGACGTCTTAAAGATTTTTATAGGAGAAATTCAGGAGACAAACTGTGGCTAACGCGTTACTCTGAGAGAGGTCCCCAACTCCCCGCGAAGGAAAATCGTCCCTGAAGCATCAGCAGTTTAAGACTGAATTTTTTCAGAGTCCAGTTTAAGAGTTTTTGTTAAATTCGTATCAAGTCCATGTTCAGAAAATACGTTTATTAGGGTTTTCTTAAGTAATTTCCAGTATCCGATGTTCTTGGAAAAAGGTTAGGTGTACATAGAGATATTAGATTAAGAGAGAAAAGTGAAAGTTAAGTGGGAAGGTGAATCTAAATATTTAAACACAATAAACAAACAGGATAAACAAATAAACTATATCTGAAAGGTTAGGTGAAAGACAAAGAATTAGAGCAAATTATGTTCAACACAATAAATTAAATCTAAAAAGTTTAGGTTAAAGATTAAAAAAATAAAATCAATTATATCAAACATATTATATATAACTTATGAGAGACCTGAAGAACTTTATATGTAAACAGTGCTTAAACTCACATCTCTATCGAATATCCCTTGAAATGAACAAATGCTTATACATAACAAATCCTTTAAAATGCATAAACATCCATTTTTAACAAAATCTCTTGAAAATGAAACAAACACCCATATATAGCAAACCCTTGAAAGACTTAAACACCCCATCTTTAATATATAACCCTTAAAAAACAGGAATACCCATTGAAGCAATTATCCCTTGATAATGATAAACGTCCATTCATTAACACAAAACCTTTGAAATGTAACAAGTGTATTTTGAAACCCGGATTGATAACATGAAATATCCTGAAGAAAAACATATATATACATATAATAAGGTGTTAAATGTACTAACATTATATGTAAAGACTAGATTTGTATACTGACATGCCTGTAAATTATTTGAAAGTATGAGGAAATATAAAAATAATTAAAGGTTAGTTGGTTAGGTTTGGGTTGTTTAGGTTAGGTTAGGGTTGGTTAGGGTATGTAAGGTTAGGCTAGGTTAGGTTAGGTTAGGGTTGGTTAGGGTATGTAAGGTTAGGCTAGGTTAGGTTAGGTTAGGGTTGGTTAGGGTATGTAAGGTTAGGCTAGGTTAGGTTAGGTTAGGGTTGGTTAGGGTATGTAAGGTTAGGCTAGGTTAGGTTAGGTTAGGGTTGGTTAGGGTATGTAAGGTTAGGCTAGGTTAGGTTAGGTTAGGTTAGGTTAGGTTAGGTTAGGGTTGGTTAGAGTATGTAGGTTATCTTGAGGTTATCTTGAGATGATTTCGGAGCTTTAGTGTCCCCGCGGCCCGGTCCTCGACCAGGCCTCCACCCCCAGGAAGCAGCCCGTGACAGCTGACTAACACCCAGGTACCTATTTACTGCTAGGTAACAGGGGCATAGGGTGAAAGAAACTTTGCCCATTTGTTTCTGCCTCGTGCGGGAATCGAACCCGCGGGTGGGTACAAAGAATGTCCTACTCTCAAGTAATAGTCATAGCACAAGTCTTCGATATAGAGAACTTGAAACGGTGATTGGTAGGCCAGAATGACTCGGCATCGATTGCAAGTTGGAGCTGCTGGCATTGTCGAAAAGGGGAGTCGTCCTCACTACAGCAGAGTTAGATCAACAACATAAAGGGCCGAGAAAATGCCAGAGGGAAGGGAGACCATAAGACCATTAAGGGCAATGAAGAAAATTAGTAGTCCTCAGAACACTACCCCGGGAAACATCTTCGAATTGGTGGAAAGAGGTAGGTGGTGGCACCAAGTCTCACTTTAAAGGAACAACGAGAGATTGCCATGAAGACCAAAATAATGAAGTTGAGACAAAATATTGTACCTCTAAGTGGTGTCATAAGCCATTTCCAAGTTAAAAAGAGCAGCAACTATGGAGGTCTATGCAGCAAAAGCAGAACAAATATAGACCTCAGGTCTACTAAAACATCAATCATGCTGCAATACTTGCAAAAGCCAAACTGAGAGGGGTAGAGGTAGCAATAGTGCTCTAAGAACTATATAAGATGGACAATGACCATGCATGCACAATGCTTGCAAACAACTCGTCAGGGCAATGGGACAATAATCTTTGAGGAAGGTCTCCTAGAGTACCAGGTTTTCAAATAGGAACCACCACCACCACCTCAAGACAGTCAGGACTGACGCTGTCTCCCAAATATGATTATAAATGTTCAGTAAATACTGAAAGGCACCCTGAAGGAGATGGCAAAGCATCTCATAATGAATGCCAATTGAACCTTTCACTGTAGAACCACAAAGGGGCTGGGCAGACCAGAGTTTCATTAGAAGAGATCTTTAGAGGGAAGATGGAGGCAAATACAAAAGATCAAGGGACACGACTCAAGGAGAGGCCACGACAGAACCATGGCGACGAATGACAGGCAATATGTCTGAAATCAATTTACCAGCAATCTTACAGATTTTTTCCAGATCTGATGGAGAGGGATATCAACCGTAATGATGGAGACATAAGATCTCCAACTCTCGCATTTAGCTGTATGGATGAACCCGTAACAAAACACTCGCTTTCTGAAACAAAATAAAAGATTCAATAGTCTGTCGGTGTCTTTTTCAAGGCTGCACACATACAGCATGAGCGCAGTCCGAATTCCACCAGAGAATGCACTCCCTGGCGCCAATGGGGCACAGCGAGGAGTGGAGAGGGCAGCATCCAATAAAATATCATGCAAAAATAGGAGGATTCGAGAGAGAGAAGCAGATTGGAAAGAGGAGCATAAACGGTGAAAAAGATTCCAGTGTGACTTTATCAGACCATTACTGAGGGAACAAGAGAGGAGGGTGGAAAACAAATGAGGGTTATGATGATGGGGAAATGGTCACTGTTTTGAAGGTCATTGAGGGCCTTCCATGACAGGGCTATATAAATGGTGGACAAACAGAGGGAAAAATCAATTCAGGAAAAGGCTTGAGTGCATGATACAACATGAGTTCAGAACTCAGAAGACACAATGAAGAGAAGAGGACCGAAAGGTTCCAGAAGATGGCAAAACATAACCCCAGAGGGAATGCCAACTGTTAAAAATCACCCAATAGGAGCACAGGCTCTGGTAATGAGTCTATGGGGTAACTAAAATTGGGAAGAGAAAGAAGAATGAGCGGGGAAAGAAACGGAATGATAGGGTACCTTTACCTAAAAATATACAAGTGACAGAGGAATGAACTTTTGACTGAAAAAAAGAGAGGGACAAAGGGATCATCATTTCAGATCAAGACAGCAGTAGAATTAGGAGTTCTAGCTGGAGGAGAGGAGAGGAAGGAAATGATCAAATCCACAAGGGCTGTGACGAGGATTCGAACTTGCGTCCGAGAGCATCCCAGATGCTGCCTTAATTGACTGAGCTACGAGGTTAGGCTATGTAAGGTTAGGCTAGGTTAGGTTAGGGTATGTAAGGTTAGGCTAGGCTAGGTTAGGGTATGTAAGGTTAGGCTAGGTTAGGTTAGGGTATGTAAGGTTAGACTAGGTTAGGTTAGGTTAGGCTAGGTTAGGCTAGGTTAGGCTAGGCTAGGTTAGGCTAGGCTAGGTTAGGGTATGTAAGGTTAGGCTAGGTTAGGTTAGGTTAGGCTAGGTTAGGCTAGGCTAGGTTAGGTTAGGGTTGGTTAGGGAATGTAAGGGAAGGTTGCTTAAACAGCACTTCACAAGGAATAATGGCGATTGAAAGCAGAACAAAGAGAGGGAATGGTAAAAGGGACGGGCTAAGATAAGATAGATAAATTAGTTAGTTAAGCTTTTTATGTAATGTTCTGAAATTAGTGTTTGTGTAAGAGTTTCTCAAAGTGTCTAAGTGTTTGTAAGAGTTTTACTAGTTACTCTAAGAGTGCATATGATCTATGTTAGTATGTAAATGTATTTACATGTTTTGACTAAGTTTGTGAATTTTGTTTAATGTTTTACACAATTTGTGTAAGTTAGTAAACTGAGTATTTGTATAAGTTTGTAAAAGTGTGTAAGTTAATGAACAAAGCGTTCATGATTACAATCATGGGGTTTAATGATTGTAATGAACTGTTAAATTGTTATATAAGCTGTTAAATTAATGTAATGATTGTTAAATAATGATTGTATTTGCCTAAGTTGTAAAAGTTTGTGAATGTAATTATAAATTCGCGAGTGTAATTGTATTTGTAAATGAGATTGTGACATATTTTGTGCAAGTATTTATTAAATTTATGTAAAAGTGTGTAAATTTGTAAAAGTGTTTAAGTTTGTAAAAGTGTGTAAGTTTGTAAAAGTGTGTAAGTTTCTAAAAGTGTGTAAGTTTGTAAAAGTGTGTAAGTTTGTAAAAGTGTGTAAGTTTGTAAAAGTGTGTAAGTTTGTAAGTGTGTAAGTTTGTAAAAGTGTGCAAGTTTGTAAAAGTGTGTAAGTTTGTAAAAGTGTGCAAGTTTGTAAAAGTGTGCAAGTTTGTAGAAGTGTGTAAGTTTGTTAAAGTGTGTAAGTTTGTGTGTAGGTTTGTAAAAGTGTGTAATTTCGTAAAAATGTGTAAGTTTGTAGATATAAGTTTGTAAAAGTGTGTAAGTTTGTAGATAAAAGTTTGTAGAAGTGTGTAAGTTTGTAAAAGTGTGTAAGTTTGTAAAAGTGTGTAAGTTTGTAAAAGTGTTTAAGTTTGTAAAAGTGTGTAAGGTTATAAAAGCGTGTAAGGTTGTAAAAGTGTGTAAGTTTGTAAAAGTGTGTAAGTTTGTATGAGGAAATATAAAAATAATTAAAGGTTAGTTGGTTAGGTGTAAGTTTGTAAAAGTTTGTAAGTTTGTAAGTGTAATATGAATTTGTACATTACATTAATATGTAATGTAATGTAAAATTTCAGGTTTGTAACTAAGGGTAAAATTGTATTGTCTGTGTAAACAAATGAAAAGTTAATGTTTCAGAGAGAATATGATGATGCTTTAAATAAGTTATGTTAAGTTAGGTTTGGTAAGTTATATAAGTTATGCGAGGATAGGTAAGTTATGTCAGGTAGGGTAGGTTAAGTAAGTTACATTAGAATAAGGTAGTACTGATAAATTAGGCCGGGCAAGTTGCATTATTAAGTTATGTAAGTTAGACCAAGTTAGGTCATGATAGGTAAGATACATCAGATAGACTAAGTTATGTAAGTTACATCAGGTAAGAGAGGTTGGCAAGTTGTGTTGTGTAAGTTGGTAAGCTGTGTAACTTAGGTCAGGTTAGGATGGGTAAGTTATATTAGGTAGGTTAGGTTAGGTTAGGTCAGGTTAGGATGGGTAAGTTATATTAGGTAGGTTAGGTTAGGTTAGGTTAGGTCAGGTTAGGATGGGTAAGTTATATTAGGTAGGTAAGGGAAGTTACAATGTGTAAGTTATGATATGTTAAGTTACGGCAGGAAGGTTTGGTTATGTACATTAAGTTAGTAAGTGGTAGGTGACGTGTGGGTGTGGTAGGTGACGTGTGGGTGTGGTAGGTGACGTGTGGGTGTGGTAGGTGACGGTGGGTGTGGTAGGTGACGTGTGGGTGTGGTAGGTGACGTGTGGGTGTGGTAGGTGACGTGTGGGTGTGGTAGGTGACGGTGGGTGTGGTAGGTGACGTGTGGGTGTGGTAGGTGACGTGTGGGTGTGGTAGGTGATGGTGGGTGTGGTAGGTGACGTGTGGGTGTGGTAGGTGACGTGTGGGTGTGGTAGGTGACGTGTGGGTGTGGTAGGTGACGTGTGGGTGTGGTAGGTGACGGTGGGTGTGGTAGGTGACGTGTGGGTGTGGTAGGTGACGTGTGGGTGTGGTAGGTGATGGTGGGTGTGGTAGGTGACGTGTGGGTGTGGTAGGTGACGTGTGGGTGTGGTAGGTGACGTGTGGGTGTGGTAGGTGACGTGTGGGTGTGGTAGGTGATGGTGGGTGTGGTAGGTGACGTGTGGGTGTGGTAGGTGACGTGTGGGTGTGGTAGGTGATGGTGGGTGTGGTAGGTGACGTGTGGGTGTGGTAGGTGACGTGTGGGTGTGGTAGGTGATGGTGGGTGTGGTAGGTGACGTGTGGGTGTGGTAGGTGACGTGTGGGTGTGGTAGGTGATGGTGGGTGTGGTAGGTGACGTGTGGGTGTGGTAGGTGACGTGTGGGTGTGGTAGGTGACGTGTGGGTGTGGTAGGTGACGGTGGGTGTGGTAGGTGACGTGTGGGTGTGGTAGGTGACGGTGGGTGTGGTAGGTGACGTGTGGGTGTGGTAGGTGACGTGTGGGTGTGGTAGGTGACGTGTGGGTGTGGTAGGTGACGGTGGGTGTGGTAGGTGACGTGTGGGTGTGGTAGGTGACGTGTGGGTGTGGTAGGTGATGGTGGGTGTGGTAGGTGACGTGTGGGTGTGGTAGGTGACGTGTGGGTGTGGTAGGTGACGTGTGGGTGTGGTAGGTGACGTGTGGGTGTGGTAGGTGATGGTGGGTGTGGTAGGTGACGTGTGGGTGTGGTAGGTGACGTGTGGGTGTGGTAGGTGATGGTGGGTGTGGTAGGTGACGTGTGGGTGTGGTAGGTGACGTGTGGGTGTGGTAGGCGACGTGTGGGTGTGGTAGGTGATGGTGGGTGTGGTAGGTGACGTGTGGGTGTGGTAGGTGACGTGTGGGTGTGGGAGGTGACGTGTGGGTGTGGTAGGTGATGGTGGGTGTGGTAGGTGACGTGTGGGTGTGGTAGGTGACGTGTGGGTGTGGTAGGTGACGTGTGGGTGTGGTAGGTGACGTGTGGGTGTGGTAGGTGATGGTGGGTGTGGTAGGTGACGTGTGGGTGTGGGAGGTGGCGTGTGGGTGTGGTAGGTGACGTGTGGGTGTGGGAGGTGACGTGTGGGTGTGGTAGGTGACGTGTGGGTGTGGTAGGTGATGGTGGGTGTGGTAGGTGACGTGTGGGTGTGGTAGGTGACGGTGGGTGTGGTAGGTGACGTGTGGGTGTGGTAGGTGACGTGTGGGTGTGGTAGGTGACGTGTGGGTGTGGTAGGTGACGTGTGGGTGTGGTAGGTGATGGTGGGTGTGGTAGGTGACGTGTGGGTGTGGTAGGTGACGTGTGGGTGTGGTAGGTGATGGTGGGTGTGGTAGGTGACGTGTGGGTGTGGTAGGTGACGGTGGGTGTGGTAGGTGACGTGTGGGTGTGGTAGGTGACGTGTGGGTGTGGTAGGTGACGTGTGGGTGTGGTAGGTGACGTGTGGGTGTGGTAGGTGACGGTGGGTGTGGTAGGTGACGTGTGGGTGTGGTAGGTGACGTGTGGGTGTGGTAGGTGATGGTGGGTGTGGTAGGTGACGTGTGGGTGTGGTAGGTGACGTGTGGGTGTGGTAGGTGACGTGTGGGTGTGGTAGGTGACGTGTGGGTGTGGGAGGTGACGTGTGGGTGTGGGAGGTGACGTGTGGGTGTGGTAGGTGACGTGTGGGTGTGGTAGGTGATGGTGGGTGTGGTAGGTGACGTGTGGGTGTGGTAGGTGATGGTGGGTGTGGTAGGTGACGTGTGGGTGTGGTAGGTGACGGTGGGTGTGGTAGGTGACGTGTGGGTGTGGTAGGTGATGGTGGGTGTGGTAGGTGACGTGTGGGTGTGGTAGGTGACGGTGGGTGTGGTAGGTGACGTGTGGGTGTGGTAGGTGACGTGTGGGTGTGGTAGGTGATGGTGGGTGTGGTAGGTGACGTGTGGGTGTGGTAGGTGACGTGTGGGTGTGGTAGGTGATGGTGGGTGTGGTAGGTGACGTGTGAGTGTGGTAGGTGACGGTGGGTGTGGTAGGTGACGTGTGGGTGTGGTAGGTGACGTGTGGGTGTGGTAGGTGACGTGTGGGTGTGGTAGGTGACGTGTGGGTGTGGTAGGTGACGGTGGGTGTGGTAGGTGATGGTGGGTATGGTAGGTGACGTGTGGGTGTGGTAGGTGACGGTGGGTGTGGTAGGTGACGTGTGGGTGTGGTAGGTGACGTGTGGGTGTGGTAGGTGATGGTGGGTGTGGTAGGTGACGTGTGGGTGTGGTAGGTGAGGGTGGGTGTGGTAGGTGACGTGTGGGTGTGGTAGGTGACGTGTGGGTGTGGTAGGTGACGTGTGGGTGTGGTAGGTGACGTGTGGGTGTGGTAGGTGACAGTGGGTGTGGTAGGTGACGTGTGGGTGTGGTAGGTGACGTGTGGGTGTGGTAGGTGATGGTGGGTGTGGTAGGTGACGTGTGGGTGTGGTAGGTGACGTGTGGGTGTGGTAGGTGACGTGTGGGTGTGGTAGGTGACGTGTGGGTGTGGGAGGTGACGTGTGGGTGTGGGAGGTGACGTGTGGGTGTGGTAGGTGACGTGTGGGTGTGGTAGGTGATGGTGGGTGTGGTAGGTGACGTGTGGGTGTGGTAGGTGATGGTGGGTGTGGTAGGTGACGTGTGGGTGTGGTAGGTGACGGTGGGTGTGGTAGGTGACGTGTGGGTGTGGTAGGTGATGGTGGGTGTGGTAGGTGACGTGTGGGTGTGGTAGGTGACGGTGGGTGTGGTAGGTGACGTGTGGGTGTGGTAGGTGACGTGTGGGTGTGGTAGGTGACGTGTGGGTGTGGTAGGTGACGGTGGGTGTGGTAGGTGACGTGTGGGTGTGGTAGGTGACGGTGGGTGTGGTAGGTGACGTGTGGGTGTGGTAGGTGACGTGTGGGTGTGGTAGGTGACGGTGGGTGTGGTAGGTGACGTGTGGATGTGGTAGGTGACGGTGGGTGTGGTAGGTGACGGTGGGTGTGGTAGGTGACGGAGGGAGGCGACGTGTGGGTGTGGTAGGCGACGGTGGGTGTGGTAGGTGACGTGTGGGTGTGGTAGGTGATGTGTGGGTGTGGGAGGTGACGTGTGGGTGTGGGAGGTGACGTGTGGGTGTGGTAGGCGACGTGTGGGTGTGGTAGGCGACGTGTGGGTGTGGTAGGTGACGGTGGGTGTGGTAGGTGACGTGTGGGTGTGGTAGGTGACGGTGGGTGTGGTAGGTGACGGTGGGTGTGGTAGGTGACGTGTGGGTGTGGTAGGTGACGGTGGGTGTGGTAGGTGACGGTGGGTGTGGGAGGTGACGGTGGGTGTGGTAGGTGACGGTGGGTATGGGAGGCGACGTGTGGGTGTGGTAGGCGACGGTGGGTGTGGTAGGTGACGTGTGGGTATGGTAGGTGACGGTGGGTGTGGTAGGTGACGTGTGGGTGTGGTAGGTGACGGTGGGTGTGGGAGGTGACGGTGGGTGTGGTAGGTGACGGTGGGTGTGGGAGGCGACGTGTGGGTGTGGTAGGCGACGGTGGGTGTGGTAGGTGACGGTGGGTGTGGGAGGTGACGGTGGGTGTGGTAGGTGACGGTGGGTGTGGTAGGTGACGTGTGGGTGTGGTAGGTGACGGTGGGTGTGGTAGGTGACGGTGGGTGTGGTAGGTGACGGTGGGTGTGGGAGGCGACGTGTGGGTGTGGTAGGCGACGGTGGGTGTGGGAGGCGACGTGTGGGTGTGGTAGGCGACGTGTGGGTGTGGTAGGTGACGGTGGGTGTGGTAGGCGACGGTGGGTGTGGGAGGCGACGTGTGGGTGTGGTAGGCGACGTGTGGGTGTGGTAGGCGACGTGTGGGTGTGGTAGGCGACGGTGGGTGTGGGAGGTGACGTGTGGGTGTGGTAGGCGACGGTGGGTGTGGGAGGCGACGTGTGGGTGTGGTAGGCGACGTGTGGGTGTAGTAGGTGACGTGTGGGTGTGGTAGGCGACGTGTGGGTGTGGTAGGCGACGTGTGGGTGTGGTAGGTGACGTGTGGGTGTGGTAGGTGACGTGTGGGTGTGGTAGGTGTGGAGTGTGGGTGTGGTAGGCGACGGTGGGTGTGGGAGGCGACGTGTGGGTGTGGTAGGCGACGTGTGGGTGTGGTAGGTGACGGTGGGTGTGGTAGGTGACGTGTGGGTGTGGGAGGCGACGTGTGGGTGTGGTAGGCGACGTGTGGGTGTGGTAGGTGACGTGTGGGTGTGGTAGGTGACGTGTGGGTGTGGTAGGCGACGGTGGGTGTGGTAGGCGACGGTGGGTGTGGGAGGCGACGTGTGGGTGTGGTAGGCG
This sequence comes from Procambarus clarkii, assembly GCF_040958095.1. Lineage (NCBI taxonomy): Eukaryota > Metazoa > Arthropoda > Malacostraca > Decapoda > Cambaridae > Procambarus > Procambarus clarkii. The sequence continues at coordinate 7,864,848 of NC_091176.1, read as the reverse complement.
ACGTGTGGGTGTGGTAGGTGACGTGTGGGTGTGGTAGGTGACGGTGGGTGTGGTAGGTGTGGAGTGTGGGTGTGGTAGGTGTGGAGTGTGGTAGGTATGGAATGTGGGTGAGGTAGGTGTGGAGTGTGGGTGTGGTAGGTGTGGAGTGTGGGTGCGGTAGGTGTGGAGTGTGGTTGTGGACGGTGTGGAGTGTGGTTGTGGTAGGTGTGGAGTGTGGTGTGGTAGGTGTGGAGTGTGGGTGTGGTAGGTGTGGAGTGTGGGTGTGGTAGGTGTGGAGTGTGGGTGTGGTAGGTGTGGAGTGTGGGTGTGGTAGGTGACGTGTGGGTATGGAAGGCGACGTGTGGGTGTGGGAGGTGACGTGTGGGTGTGGTAGGCGATGGTGGGTGTGGGAGGCGACGTGTGGGTGTGGTAGGCGACGGTGGGTGTGGGAGGCGACGTGTGGGTGTGGTAGGCGACGTGTGGGTGTGGGAGGTGACGTGTGGGTGTGGTAGGCGACGGTGGGTGTGGGAGACGACGTGTGGGTGTGGTAGGCGACGTGTGGGTGTGGTAGGCGACGTGTGGGTGTGGTAGGCGACGGTGGGTGTGGGAGGTGACGTGTGGGTGTGGTAGGCGACGGTGGGTGTGGGAGGCGACGTGTGGGTGTGGTAGGCGACGTGTGGGTGTGGTAGGCGACGTGTGGGTGTGGTAGGTGACGTGTGGGTGTGGGAGGCGACGTGTGGGTGTGGTAGGCGACGTGTGGGTGTGGTAGGTGACGTGTGGGTGTGGTAGGTGTGGAGTGTGTGTGTGGTAGGTGTGGAGTGTGGGTGTGGTAGGTGTGGAGTGTGGTTGTGGTAGGTGTGGAGTGTGGTTGTGGTAGGTGTGGAGTGTGGGTGTGGTAGGTGTGGAGTGTGGGTGTGGTAGGTGTGGAGTGTGGTAGGTGTGGAGTGTAGGTGTGGAGTGTGGGTGTGGTAGGTGTGGAGTGTGGTAGGTGTGGAGTGTGGTAGGTGTGGAGTGTAGGTGTGGAGTGTGGGTGTGGTAGGTGTGGAGTGTGGGTGTGGTAGGTGTGGAGTGTGGGTGTGGTGGGTGTGGAGTGTGGGTGTGGTAGGTGTGGAGTGTGGGTGTGGTAGGTGTGGAGTGTGGGTGTGGTGGGTGTGGAGTGTGGGTGTGGGAGGTGTGGAGTGTGGTTGTGGTGGGTGTGGAGTGTGAGTGTGGTAGGTGTGGAGTGTGGTTGTGGTAGGTGTGGAGTGTGGTTGTGGTAGGTGTGGAGTGTGGGTGTGGTAGGTGTGGAGTGTGGGTGTGGTAGGTGTGGAGTGTGGGTGTGGTAGGTGTGGAGTGTGGGTGTGGTAGGTGTGGAGTGTGGGTGTGGTAGGTGTGGAGTGTGGTAGGTGTGGAGTGTGGTAGGTGTGAAGTGTGGGTGTGGTAGGTGTGGAGTGTGGTTGTGGTAGGTGTGGAGTGTGGTTGTGGTAGGTGTGGAGTGTGGTTGTGGTAGGTGTGGAGTGTGGTTGTGGTAGGTGTGGAGTGTGGTTGTGGTAGGTGTGGAGTGTGGGTGTGGGAGGTGTGGAGTGTGGTTGTGGTGGGTGTGGAGTGTGGGTGTGGGAGGTGTGGAGTGTGGTTGTGGTGGGTGTGGAGTGTGGTTGTGGTAGGTGTGGAGTGTGGTTGTGGTAGGTGTGGAGTGTGGTTGTGGTAGGTGTGGAGTGTGGGTGTGGTGGGTGTGGAGTGTGGGTGTGGGAGGTGTGGAGTGTGGTTGTGGTGGGTGTGGAGTGTGAGTGTGATAGGTGTGGAGTGTGGTTGTGGTGGGTGTGGAGTGTGAGTGTGGTAGGTGTGGAGTGTGGTTGTGGTAGGTGTGGAGTGTGGGTGTGGTAGGTGTGGAGTGTGGGTGTGGTAGGTGTGGAGTGTGGGTGTGGTGGGTGTGGAGTGTGAGTGTGGTAGGTGTGGAGTGTGAATGTGGTAGGTGTGGAGTGTGGTTGTGGTAGGTGAGGAGTGTGGTTGTGGTAGGTGTGGAGTGTGGGTGTGGTAGGTGTGGAGTGTGGGTGTGGTAGGTGTGGAGTGTGGGTGTGGTAGGTGTGGAGTGTGGGTGTGGTAGGTGTGGAGTGTGGGTGTGGTAGGTGTGGAGTGTGGGTGTGGTAGGTGTGGAGTGTGGTAGGTGTGGAGTGTGGGTGTGGTAGGTGTGGAGTGTGGGTGTGGTAGGTATGGAGTGTGGGTGTGGTAGGTGTGGAGTGTGGTAGGTGTGGAGTGTGGTAGGTGTGAAGTGTGGGTGTGGTAGGTGTGGAGTGTGGTTGTGGTAGGTGTGGAGTGTGGTTGTGGAGTGTGGGTGTGGTAGGTGTGGAGTGAGGGTGTGGTAGGTGTGGAGTGTGGGTGTGGTAGGTGTGGAGTGTGGGTGTGGTAGGTGTGGAGTGTGGGTGTGGCAGGTGTGGAGTGTGGGTGTGGTAGGTGTGGAGTGTGGTTGTGGTAGGTGTGGAGTGTGGTAGGTGTGGAGTGTGGTTGTGGTGGGTGTGGAGTGTGGGTGTGGTAGGTGTGGAGTGTGGGTGTGGTAGGTGTGGAGTGTGGTTGTGGTAGGTGTGGAGTGTGGGTGTGGTAGGTGTGGAATGTGGTTGTGGTAGGTGTGGAGTGTGGGTGTGGTAGGTGTGGAGTGTGGGTGTGGTAGGTGTGGAGTGTGGTTGTGGTGGGTGTGGAGTGTGGGTGTGGTAGGTGTGGAGTGTGGGTGTGGTAGGTGTGGAATGTGGTTGTGGTAGGTGTGGAGTGTGGTTGTGGTGGGTGTGGAGTGTGGTTGTGGTGGGTGTGGAGTGTGGGTGTGGTAGGTGTGGAGTGTGGGTGTGGTAGGTGTGGAGTGTGGGTGTGGTAGGTGTGGAGTGTGGGTGTGGTAGGTGTGGAGTGTGGGTGTGGTAGGTGTGGTAGGTGTGGAGTGTGGTAGGTGTGGAGTGTGGTAGGTGTGGAGTGTGGGTGTGGTAGGTGTGGAGTGTGGGTGTGGTAGGTGTGTAGTGTGGGTGTGGTAGGTGTGGAGTGTGGTTGTAGTAGGTGTGGAGTGTGGGTGTGGTAGGTGTGGAGTGTGGGTGTGGTAGGTGTGGAGTGTGGTTGTGGTAGGTGTGGAGTGTGGTAGGTGTGGAGTATGGGTGTGGTAGGTGTGGAGTGTGGGTGTGGTAGATGTGGAGTGTGGTTGTGGTAAATGTGGAGTGTGGTTGTGGAGGGTGTGGTAGGTGTGGAGTGTGGGTGTTGTAGGTGTGGAGTATGGGTGTGGTAGGTGTGGAGTGTGGGTGTGGTAGGTGTGGAGTGTGGTTGTGGTAGGTGTGGAGTGTGGTTGTGGAGGGTGTGGTAGGTGTGGAGTGTGGGTGTTGTAGGTGTGGAGTGTGGGTGTGGTAGGTGTGGAGTGTGGGTGTGGTAGGTGTGGAGTGTGGTTGTGGTAGGTGTGGAGTGTGGTTGTGGTAGGTGTGGAGTGTTGTTGTGGTGGGTGTGGAGTGTGGGTGTGGAGTGTGGGTGTGGAGTGTGGGTGTGGTGGGTGTGGAGTGTGGGTGTGGTAGGTGTGGAGTGTGGGTGTGGTAGGTGTGGAGTGTGGTTGTGGTGGGTGTGGAGTGTGGGTGTGGTAGGTGTGGAGTGTGGTTGTGGTAGGTGTGGAGTGTGGGTGTGGTAGGTGTGGAGTGTGGGTGTGGTAGGTGTGGAGTGTGGGTGTGGTGGGTGTAGAGTGTGGGTGTGGTAGGCGACGTTTGGGTGTGGGAGGTGACGTGTGGGTGTGGGAGGTGACGGTGGGTGTGGTAGGCGACGGTGGGTGTGGGAGGTGACGTGTGGGTGTGGTAGGTGACGTGTGGGTGTGGTAGGCGACGTGTGGGTGTGGTAGGTGACGGTGGGTGTGGTAGGTGACGTGTGGGTGTGGTAGGTGACGTGTGGGTGTGGTAGGCGACGTGTGGGTGTGGTAGGTGACGGTGGGTGTGGTAGGTGACGTGTGGGTGTGGTAGGTGACGTGTGAGTGTGGTAGGCGACGTGTGGGTGTGGTAGGTGACGGTGGGTGTGGTAGGCGACGTGTGGGTGTGGTAGGTGACGTGTGGGTGTGGTAGGTGACGTGTGGGTGTGGTAGGTGACGTGTGGGTGTGGTAGGTGACGTGTGGGTGTGGTAGGTGACGTGTGGGTGTGGTAGGTGACGTGTGGGTGTGGTAGGCGACGTGTGGGTGTGGTAGGTGACGTGTGGGTGTGGTAGGTGACGTGTGGGTGTGGTAGGTGACGTGTGAGTGTGGTAGGCGACGTGTGGGTGTGGTAGGTGACGGTGGGTGTGGTAGGTGACGTGTGGGTGTGGTAGGTGACGGTGGGTGTGGTAGGTGACGTGTGGGTGTGGTAGGTGACGGTGGGTGTGGTAGGTGACGTGTGGGTGTGGTAGGTGACGGTGGGTGTGGTAGGTGACGTGTGGGTGTGGTAGGTGACGGTGGGTGTGGTAGGTGACGTGTGGGTGTGGTAGGTGACGTGTGGGTGTGGTAGGTGACGTGTGGGTGTGGTAGGTGACGGTGGGTGTGGTAGGTGACGTGTGGGTGTGGTAGGTGACGTGTGGGTGTGGTAGGTGACGTGTGGGTTAGGTTACGTTATTGATGAAGATTAAGCCACCCCAAGAGATTAAGCCAGGTGGCACGGGCATGAATAACCCATAAAAATGCATCTATATTGGACATACGAGGAATATATTGAGCAGACGTCTTACACTTCACTTGCAAGACAGAGGTATTAAGCATTCTCAACACCCACAACACTATCCTGAATCACCAAGAAATAGTGAAAGATACGACAGATGAATTTGGATCCGTGCATGGGGGAATCTTTTAAGAACAGTATCAATATTTGACAAATAGTGTTTTCCTAACTCAAACAATGTGGGGTTTATTATTCTACACATATTCCTAATGTCTCTCAGGTGTTCACATTCACGTAGATAGTGGTCAAGGCGGTGTCCGTCACTCTCACCACAGATTCTGCAACTTCGCTGATCAACTGTCGTTTCCATTCCAAATCTCCGTGGATATTTGTATCCAAGACGGATTCTCGCTATTACTGATTCTCTCCCTCGTCCTCCTCCTCTTCGGCCATAATGATTGGGATTGCCAGCTGCAACCATGTTGTACCATCGTATAGATTCATTGGTTTGTGCTTCTATCCTCCTTTCCTCAGTTACCTTGTCACGGTGATGTTGCCTGATAATACCTCTAATTTGTCTTGGGTGTGAAGTATTCAATATGGTCTCCTTCAGCGCCTTCAGCAGCCAGCACATCTGCTCGTTCATTCCCACATGTTCCAACATGGGAAGGGATCCACAGAAACTTGACGACTCTTCCCTGGTTGATTAGTACCCTCAAAGCTCTCTTAATTTCAGTGACTATTGCAAGATTTTCTGCCCGATTTTTACTTAGGCATAGTCAACTTGGGCATAAATATTTCATCAAATCATTATATGATTATTTCATTGTCTGGGTTCGAATCCTTCTGGGGTGTGGAATTTTCAGTTGCATATTGGCTTGGAACCCATTTATGATTGTTCGCATTTGTGTTGCTCACGTGGCCCCACAAAGTGAGGTGATTCGATGAAATATCTATGCCCAAGCTTACCACCAAGTGCTGTCGGGTCATTGGGGATATAGCCTCGGTTCCCAATGACTTTTGTACAGTCATGGTTGGTCGAGTGGTTAAAGTACCAGATACGCCAAGGTGCAGAGTCCTCCTGGTTGTCTGTCTTTTCTTTTCTGGGTAAAACTTTAAAATATGTTTCAGAAATTCTTGCTGAATTTTCTTTGACTTAGCGACGCCCTCCCCTACAGTACCCTGGCTCAACTGGTGACAGGGTGGATGTCAGGTGGCAGGGGTGGATGTCAGGTGGCAGGGTGGATGTCAGGTGACAGGGTGGATGTCAGGTGACAGGGTGGATGTCAGGTGACAGGGGTGGATGTCAGGTGGCAGGGTGGATGTCACGTGACAGGGTGGATGTCAGGTGGCAGGGTGGATGTCAGGTGGCAGGGTGGATGTCAGGTGACAGGGTGGATGTCAGGTAACAGGGTGGATGTCAGGTGACAGGGGTGGATGTCAGGTGACAGGGGTGGATGTCAGGTGGCAGGGTGAATGTCAGGTAACAGGGTGGATGTCAGGTGACAGGGTGGATGTCAGGTGACAGGGGTGGATGTCAGGTGGCAGGGTGGATGTCAGGTGACAGGGTGGATGTCAGGTGGCAGGGTGGATGTCAGGTGGCAGGGTGGATGTCAGGTGACAGGGTGGATGTCAGGTGGCAGGGTGGATGTCAGGTGGCAGGGTGGATGTCAGGTGACAGGGTGGATGTCAGGTAACAGGGTGGATGTCAGGTGACAGGGGTGGATGTCAGGTGACAGGGGTGGATGTCAGGTGGCAGGGTGGATGTCAGGTAACAGGGTGGATGTCAGGTGACAGGGTGGATGGCAGGTGACAGGGGTGGATGTCAGGTGGCAGGGTGGATGTCAGGTGACAGGGTGGATGTCAGGTGGCAGGGTGGATGTCAGGTGGCAGGGTGGATGTCAGGTGACAGGGTGGATGTCAGGCGGCAGGGTGGATGTCAGGTGACAGGGTGGATGTCAGGTGGCAGGGTGGATGTCAGGTGACAGGGTAGATGTCAGGCGGCAGGGTGGATGTCAGGTGACAGGGTGGGTGTAAGGCGGCAGGGTGGATGTCAGATGACAGGGTGGATGTCAGGCGGCAGGGTGGATGTCAGGTGGCAGGGTGGATGTCAGGTGGCAGGGTGGATGTCAGGTGACAGGGTGGATGTCAGGTGGCAGGGTGGATGTCAGGTGGCAGGGTGGATGTCAGGTGACAGGGTGGATGTCAGGCGGCAGGGTGGATGTCAGTTGACAGGGTGAATGTCAGGTGGCAGGGTGGGTGTAAGGCGGCAGGGTGGATGTCAGGCGGCAAGGTGGATGTCAGGCGGCAGGGTGGATGTCAGATGACAGGGTGGATGTCAGGCGGCAGGGTGGATGTCAGGTGACAGGGTGGATGTCAGGCGGCAGGGTGGATGTCAGGTGACAGGGTGGATGTCTGGTGGCAGGGTGGATGTCAGGTGACAGGGTAGATGTCAGGCGGCAGGGTGGATGTCAGGTGACAGGGTGGATGTCAGGTGGCAGGATGGATGTCAGGTGACAGGGTGGATGTCAGGTGGCAGGATGGATGTCAGGTGACAGGGTGGATGTCAGGTGACAGGATGGATGTCAGGTGACAGGATGGATGTCAGGTGACAGGGTGGATGTCAGGTGACAGGGTGGATGTCAGGCGGCAGGGTGGATGTCAGATGACAGGGTGGATGTCAGGCGGCAGGGTGGATGTCAGATGACAGGGTGGATGTCAGGCGGCAGGGTGGATGTCAGGTGACAGGGTGGATGTCAGGTGACAGGGTGGATGTCAGGCAGCAGGGTGGATGTCAGATGACAGGGTGGATGTCAGGCGGCAGGGTGGATGTCAGATGACAGGGTGGATGTCAGGCGGCAGGGTGGATGTCAGATGACAGTGTGGATGTCAGGCGGCAGGGTGGATGTCAGGTGGCAGGGTGGATGTCAGGTGGCAGGATGGATGTCAGGCGGCAGGGTGGATGTCAGGTGGCAGGATGGATGTCAGGTGGCAGGGTGGATATCTGGTGACAGGGTGGATGTCAGGCGGCAGGGTGGATGTCAGGTGGCAGGGTGGATGTCAGGTGGCAGGGTGGATGTCAGGCGGCAGGGTGGATGTCTGGTGGCAGGGTGGATGTCAGGCGGCAGGGTGGATGTCAGGTGGCAGGGTGGATGTTAGGCGGCAGGGTGGATGTCAGGTGACAGGATGGATGTCAGGTGACAGGATGGATGTCAGGTGACAGGGTGGATGTCAGGTGACAGGGTGGATGTCAGGCGGCAGGGTGGATGTCAAATGACAGGGTGGATGTCAGGCGGCAGGGTGGATGTCAGGCAGCAGGGTGGATGTCAGGTGACAGGGTGGATATCTGGTGACAGGGTGGATGTCAGGTGGCAGGATGGATGTCAGGTGACAGGATGGATGTCAGGTGACAGGGTGGATGTCAGGTGACAGGGTGGATGTCAGGTGACAGGGTGGATGTCAGGTGACAGGGTGAGAGTGACCACGTACCAGGGTGTCGGCCGGGGCTGGCGGGGTGTCGGCCACGGCGGCCGGCTGGGCCGTATCCGGCACCGGAGCGCCGTTCTTGCTGGCCTCCTCCTTCTTGTCCTCCGTGGGCGAGGTCTTGTCCTCCAGGGCCGGAGTCTTCTCCTCCATTGTCATCCTCGAGGAGTGCCTAAGTGAGTGCCAGGACGTGCCACAGGACCACCCGGCAAGCTCAGAGCCAGCAAGCAACTACAGTACACCAAGTTGAGCGCACTCCACACCTGTCAGGCAGCAGCCACACTACACAATACACAGCTGATGCACAGTTCCAGCGACTATTCCAGACCGGGAGAGAAAATGGTACTCGAGTACCCGGCCAGCCTCGCTGGATATATATACGAAGCCTTATTGATCCTGGAGCCGAGGCTACGTGCGCAGACTGGCTCACCTCTAGCCTGCACCGTAGATACCATCTCTTACAACCACTTCCACAATACATATTACTGCCATATATGTGCACTTCAAGCACTTAATTTCAACAGCAATCACTTATTTTGTTAAGTAGAGACTTGGGAGGCATCAGAGGTTAAAATGACGTCAGAGGTTGAGGTTAGCGCCAAGTGTCCAGTGGTCGCCAGACGGTCTTAAGTCTCCCATTATTCACTAGCATTCTCTTGTATATACGATAAATATGGGCTAAGTAATCTACTATGTATAATATAATTTTTGTATATATTTGATTTTTTGTGCCAAGGCTGTTGTTTTGTCAGTAAACATAAAATAGATGATGCCGCGTCGACAACCCCGCGCCCCGCCAAGAATGAATGACGCAAGAGTCTGGAAACTCCCGCCAAATATTATCAAATTCAAACATTTGTCCTTTCCAATTAAATATCACCTTAACTATACAATTATAAAGTCTCGCCGAGTCTAGATAAATTACGTATGACACCGTCAGTGTCTTCAGAAATTAAATTATATGTAGGTAAATGAGGTAATATGAATTTGGGAGAATAGTGAGACATATGACGCAATAACCGCACCCCTGCAACCAGCCAATCAGACGCCACCATTGGGGAGGTGTGATTCTCCTCACATTTACGCAAACTACGTTTTAACGCCGATGAGAAATAGCGCAAGCTACATCAGACGCACATATCTACAAGTTACACCATCGAACACTACGACATTACGGTGGCTGTAGCTAAGCCGGCAAGGTGGTGATATCCTCCCAATAATGATTTACGCCTTTAACATGTGGCAACTGTGCGCCCACAAGTCATCCACGTATGTTTACCATGATGAAATATATCACTCACGCGATATACTGTTGTAATATATTCATTCCCATTGTCTGCAGGAAATATCATGACACTGTACACGTAGATGAAGACGGGAGAGGTGGTTGTGGCTACGAGGTCAGGGAAGGTGGAGGCGACGGCGTAGAGCATCAAGGTCGCTTCAAGGTGGCTTCAAACATCACCTTCAGCGACCTGACCTGACCTGTTCAACGGTCTCCCGGGTCACCTTCACTACGTCTCCTGCCTCTGACATCACCTTCGTCCATCAACGTGGTAATCTGAGCTCAGCAGGCTGTGTGGGGGTAGTTAACGACTCAGCAGGCTGTGTGGGGGTAGTTAACGACTCAGCAGGCTGTGTGGGGGTAGTTAACGACTCAGCAGGCTTTGTGGGGGTAGTTAACGACTCAGCAGGCTGTGTGGGGGTAGTTAACGACTCAATAGGCTGTGTGGGGGTAGTTACCGACTCAGCAGGCTGTGTGGGGGTAGTTAACGACTCAGCAGGCTGTGTGGGGGGTAGTTACCGACTCAACAAGCTGTGTGGTGGTAGTTAACGACTCAGCAGGCTGTGTGGGGGTAGTTAACGACTCAACAGGCTGTGTGGGGGTAGTTAACGACTCAGCAGGCTGTGTGGGGGTAGTTAACGACTCAACAGGCTGTGTGGGGGGTAGTTACCGACTCAACAGGCTGTGTGGGGGTAGTTAACGACTCAGCAGGCTGTGTGGGGGTAGTTAACGACTCAACAGGCTGTGTGGGGGTAGTTACCGACTCAACAGGCTGTGTGGGGGTAGTTACCGACTCAACAGGCTGTGTGGGGGGTAGTTAACGACTCAATAGGCTGTGTGGGGGTAGTTACCGACCCAGCAGGCTGTGTGGGGGTAGTTAACGACTCAACAGGCTGTGTGGGGGTAGTTAACGACTCAACAGGCTGTGTGGGGGTAGTTAACGACTCAACAGGCTGTGTGGGGGTAGTTACCGACTCAGCAGGCTGTGTGGGGGTAGTTAACGACTCAACAGGCAGTGTGGGGTGTGGGGGGTAGTTAACGACTCGACAGGCTGTGTGGTGGTAGTTACCGACTCAACAGGCTGTGTGGGGGTAGTTACCGACTCAACAGGCTGTGTGGGGGTAGTTAACGACTCAACAGGCTGTGTGGGGGACAGAATGGTGGTGGGGACAGAGTGGTCGTGGTGGGGGACAGAGTAGTGGTGGGGGACAGAGTGGTGGTGGGGGACAGAGTGGTCGTGGTGGGGGACAGAGTGGTGGTGGGGGACAGAGTGGTGGTGGGGGACAGAGTGGTGGTGGGGGACAGAGTGGTGGTGGGGGACAGAGTGGTGGTGGGGGACAGAGTGGTGGTGGGGGACAGAGTGGTGGTGGGGACAGAGTGGTCGTGGTGGACAGAGTGGTCGTGGTGGGGGACAGAGTGGTGGTGGGGACAGAGTGGTGGTGGGGACAGAGTGGTGGTGGGGACAGAGTGGTCGTGGTGGACAGAGTGGTCGTGGGGGACAGAGTGGTCGTGGTGGACAGAGTGGTGGTGGGGGACAGAGAGGTGGTGGGGACAGAGTGGTCGTGGTGGACAGAGTGGTGGTGGGGGACAGAGAGGTGGTGGTGGACAGAGTGGTGGTGGGGGGACAGAGTGGTGGTGGGGACAGAGTGGTGGTGGGGGGACAGAGTGGTGGTGGGGGACAGAGTGGTCGTGGGGACAGAGTGGTGGTGGGGGGACAGAGTGGTGGTGGGGGACAGAGTGGTCGTGGGGACAGAGTGGTGGTGGGGGGACAGAGTGGTGGTGGGGGACAGAGTGGTCGTGGGGACAGAGTGGTGGTGGGGGACAGACTGGTGGTGGGGGACAGAGTGGTGGTGGGGGACAGAGTGGTCGTGGTGGACAGAGTGGTGGTGGGGGACAGAGTGGTGGTGGGGGACAGAGTGGTGGTGGGGGACAGAGTGGTCGTGGTGGACAGAGTGGTGGTGGGGGACAGAGTGGTCGTGGTGGACAGAGTGGTGGTGGGGACAGACTGGTGGTGGGGGACAGAGTGGTGGTGGGGGACAGAGTGGTGGTGGGGGACAGAGTGGTCGTGGTGGACAGAGTGGTGGTGGGGGACAGAGTGGTCGTGGTGGACAGAGTGGTGGTGGGGACAGAGTGGTGGTGGGGGACAGAGTGGTAGTGGGGACAGAGTGGTGGTGGGGACAGAGTGGTCGTGGTGGACAGAGTGGTGGTGGGGACAGAGTGGTGGTGGGGGACAGAGTGGTGGTGGGGGACAGAGTGGTGGTGGTGGGGGACAGAGTGGTGGTGGCGGGGGACAGAGTGGTGGTGGGGACAGAGTGGTGGTGGGGACAGAGTGGTGGTGGGGACAGAGTGGTCGTGGTGGACAGAGTTGTGGTGGGGACAGAGTGGTGGTGGGGGACAGAGTGGTGGTGGGGGACAGAGTGGTGGTGGGGGACAGAGTGGTGGTGGGGGACAGAGTGGTCGTGGTGGACAGAGTGGTGGTGGGGACAGAGTGGTGGTGGGGACAGAGTGGTCGTGGTGGACAGAGTGGTGGTGGGGACAGAGTGGTGGTGGGGGACAGAGTGGTGGTGGGGACAGAGTGGTGGTGGGGGACAGAGTGGTGGTGGTGGACAGAGTGGTGGTGGTGGGGGACAGAGTGGTGGTGGGGGATAGAGTGGTGGTGGTGGACAGAGTGGTGGTGGGGACAGAGAGGTGGTGGGGGACAGAGTGGTGGTGGTGGACAGAGTGGTGGTGGGGACAGAGAGGTGGTGGGGGACAGAGTGGTGGTGGTGGACAGAGTGGTGGCGGGGGACAGAGTGGTGGTGGGGACAGAGTGGTGGTGGGGGACAGAGTGGTGGTGGGGGATAGAGTGGTGGTGGGGGACAGAGTGGTGGTGGAGGTGGATAGAGTGGTGGTGGGGGATAGAGTGGTGGTGGGGGACAGAGTGGTGGTGGGGGATAGAGTGGTGGTGGGGGACAGAGTGGTGGTGGGGGACAGAGTGGTGGTGGGGGACAGAGTGGTGGTGGGGACAGAGTGGTGGTGGGGACAGAGAGGTGGTGGGGACAGAGTGGTGGTGGGGACAGAGAGGTGGTGGGGACAGAGTGGTGGTGGGGGACAGAGTGGTGGTGGGGACAGAGTGGTGGTGGGGACAGAGTGGTGGTGGTGGACAGAGTGGTGGTGGGGGACAGAGAGGTGGTGGTGGACAGAGTGGTGGTGGGGACAGAGAGGTGGTGGGGACAGAGTGGTGGTGGGGGACAGAGTGGTGGTGGGGACAGAGTGGTGGTGGGGGACAGAGTGGTGGTGGGGGACAGAGTGGTGGTGGGGGGCAGAGAGGTGGTGGGGACAGAGTGGTGGTGGGGGACAGAGTGGTGGTGGGGACAGAGTGGTGGTGGGGACAGAGTGGTGGTGGTGGACAGAGTGGTGGTGGGGACAGAGTGGTGGTGGGGGACAGAGAGGTGGTGGGGACAGAGTGGTGGTGGGGACAGAGAGGTGGTGGGGACAGAGTGGTGGTGGGGACAGAGAGGTGGTGGGGACAGAGTGGTGGTGGGGACAGAGTGGTGGTGGGGACAGAGTGGTGGTGGTGGACAGAGTGGTGGTGGGGGACAGAGTGGTGGTGGTGGACAGAGTGGTGGTGGGGGACAGAGTGGTGGTGGGGACAGAGTGGTGGTGGGGACAGAGTGGTGGTGGTGGGGACAGAGTGGTGGTGGGGGACAGAGTGGTCGTGGGGACAGAGTGGTGGTGGGGGGACAGAGTGGTGGTGGGGGACAGAGTGGTCGTGGGGACAGAGTGGTGGTGGGGGGACAGAGTGGTGGTGGGGGACAGAGTGGTCGTGGGGACAGAGTGGTGGTGGGGGACAGACTGGTGGTGGGGGACAGAGTGGTGGTGGGGGACAGAGTGGTCGTGGTGGACAGAGTGGTGGTGGGGGACAGAGTGGTGGTGGGGGACAGAGTGGTGGTGGGGGACAGAGTGGTGGTGGGGGACAGAGTGGTCGTGGTGGACAGAGTGGTGGTGGGGGACAGAGTGGTCGTGGTGGACAGAGTGGTGGTGGGGACAGACTGGTGGTGGGGGACAGAGTGGTGGTGGGGGACAGAGTGGTGGTGGGGGACAGAGTGGTCGTGGTGGACAGAGTGGTGGTGGGGGACAGAGTGGTCGTGGTGAACAGAGTGGTGGTGGGGACAGAGTGGTGGTGGGGGACAGAGTGGTGGTGGGGACAGAGTGGTGGTGGGGACAGAGTGGTGGTGGGGACAGAGTGGTCGTGGTGGACAGAGTGGTGGTGGGGACAGAGTGGTGGTGGGGGACAGAGTGGTGGTGGGGGACAGAGTGGTGGTGGTGGGGGACAGAGTGGTGGTGGGGACAGAGTGGTGGTGGGGACAGAGTGGTGGTGGGGACAGAGTGGTCGTGGTGGACAGAGTGGTGGTGGGGACAGAGTGGTGGTGGGGGACAGAGTGGTGGTGGGGGACAGAGTGGTGGTAGGGGGACAGAGTGGTGGTGGGGGACAGAGTGGTCGTGGTGGACAGAGTGGTGGTGGGGACAGAGTGGTGGTGGGGACAGAGTGGTCGTGGTGGACAGAGTGGTGGTGGGGACAGAGTGGTGGTGGGGGACAGAGTGGTGGTGGGGACAGAGTGGTGGTGGGGGACAGAGTGGTGGTGGTGGACAGAGTGGTGGTGGTGGGGGACAGAGTGGTGGTGGGGGATAGAGTGGTGGTGGTGGACAGAGTGGTGGTGGGGACAGAGAGGTGGTGGGGGACAGAGTGGTGGTGGTGGACAGAGTGGTGGTGGGGACAGAGAGGTGGTGGGGGACAGAGTGGTGGTGGGGGACAGAGTGGTGGTGGGGGACAGAGTGGTGATGGGGACACAGTGGTGGTGGTGGACAGAGTGGTGGTGGTGGACAGAGTGGTGGTGGGGGACAGAGTGGTGGTGGGGGACAGAGTGGTGGTGGGGGACAGAGTGGTGGTGGGGGACAGAGTGGTGGTGGGGGACAGAGTGGTGGTGGGGACAGAGTGGTAGTGGGGACAGAGTGGTAGTGGGGGACAGAGTGGTGGTGGGGGACAGAGTGGTGGTGGGGGACAGAGTGGTGGTGGTGGACAGAGTGGTGGTGGGGGACAGAGTGGTGGTGGGGGACAGAGTGGTGGTGGGGGACAGAGTGGTGGTGGGGACAGAGTGGTAGTGGGGGACAGAGTGGTGGTGGGGGACAGAGTGGTGGTGGTGGACAGAGTGGTGGTGGGGGACAGAGTGGTGGTGGGGGATAGAGTGGTGGTGGGGACAGAGTGGTGGTGGTGGACAGAGTGGTGGTGGTGGACAGAGTGGTGGTGGTGGACAGAGTGGTGGTGGGGGACAGTGGTGGTGGGGGACAGAGTGGTGGTGGGGGACAGAGTGGTGGTGGGGGACAGAGTGGTGGTGGGGGACAGAGTGGTGGTGGGGACAGAGTGGTGGTGGGGACAGAGTGGTGGTGGGGGACAGAGTGGTGGTGGACAGAGTGGTGGTGGGGGACAGAGTGGTGGTGGGGGACAGAGTGGTGGTGGACAGAGTGGTGGTGGGGGACAGAATGGTGGTGGGGGACAGAGTGGTGGTGGGGACAGAGTGGTGGTGGGGACAGAGTGGTGGTGGGGACAGAGTGGTGGTGGGGACAGAGTGGTGGTGGGGGACAGAGTGGTGGTGGGGGACAGAGTGGTGGTGGGGGACAGAGTGGTCGTGGTGGACAGAGTGGTGGTGGGGGACAGAGTGGTCGTGGTGGACAGAGTGGTGGTGGGGACAGACTGGTGGTGGGGGACAGAGTGGTGGTGGGGGACAGAGTGGTGGTGGGGGACAGAGTGGTCGTGGTGGACAGAGTGGTGGTGGGGGACAGAGTGGTCGTGGTGAACAGAGTGGTGGTGGGGACAGAGTGGTGGTGGGGGACAGAGTGGTGGTGGGGACAGAGTGGTGGTGGGGACAGAGTGGTGGTGGGGACAGAGTGGTCGTGGTGGACAGAGTGGTGGTGGGGACAGAGTGGTGGTGGGGGACAGAGTGGTGGTGGGGGACAGAGTGGTGGTGGTGGGGGACAGAGTGGTGGTGGGGACAGAGTGGTGGTGGGGACAGAGTGGTGGTGGGGACAGAGTGGTCGTGGTGGACAGAGTGGTGGTGGGGACAGAGTGGTGGTGGGGGACAGAGTGGTGGTGGGGGACAGAGTGGTGGTGGGGGACAGAGTGGTGGTGGGGGACAGAGTGGTCGTGGTGGACAGAGTGGTGGTGGGGACAGAGTGGTGGTGGGGACAGAGTGGTCGTGGTGGACAGAGTGGTGGTGGGGACAGAGTGGTGGTGGGGGACAGAGTGGTGGTGGGGACAGAGTGGTGGTGGGGGACAGAGTGGTGGTGGTGGACAGAGTGGTGGTGGTGGGGGACAGAGTGGTGGTGGGGGATAGAGTGGTGGTGGTGGACAGAGTGGTGGTGGGGACAGAGAGGTGGTGGGGGACAGAGTGGTGGTGGTGGACAGAGTGGTGGTGGGGACAGAGAGGTGGTGGGGGACAGAGTGGTGGTGGGGGACAGAGTGGTGGTGGGGGACAGAGTGGTGATGGGGACACAGTGGTGGTGGTGGACAGAGTGGTGGTGGTGGACAGAGTGGTGGTGGGGGACAGAGTGGTGGTGGGGGACAGAGTGGTGGTGGGGGACAGAGTGGTGGTGGGGGACAGAGTGGTGGTGGGGGACAGAGTGGTGGTGGGGACAGAGTGGTAGTGGGGACAGAGTGGTAGTGGGGGACAGAGTGGTGGTGGGGGACAGAGTGGTGGTGGGGGACAGAGTGGTGGTGGTGGACAGAGTGGTGGTGGGGGACAGAGTGGTGGTGGGGGACAGAGTGGTGGTGGGGGACAGAGTGGTGGTGGGGACAGAGTGGTAGTGGGGGACAGAGTGGTGGTGGGGGACAGAGTGGTGGTGGTGGACAGAGTGGTGGTGGGGGACAGAGTGGTGGTGGGGGATAGAGTGGTGGTGGGGACAGAGTGGTGGTGGTGGACAGAGTGGTGGTGGTGGACAGAGTGGTGGTGGTGGACAGAGTGGTGGTGGGGGACAGTGGTGGTGGGGGACAGAGTGGTGGTGGGGGACAGAGTGGTGGTGGGGGACAGAGTGGTGGTGGGGGACAGAGTGGTGGTGGGGACAGAGTGGTGGTGGGGACAGAGTGGTGGTGGGGGACAGAGTGGTGGTGGACAGAGTGGTGGTGGGGGACAGAGTGGTGGTGGGGGACAGAGTGGTGGTGGACAGAGTGGTGGTGGGGGACAGAATGGTGGTGGGGGACAGAGTGGTGGTGGGGACAGAGTGGTGGTGGGGACAGAGTGGTGGTGGGGACAGAGTGGTGGTGGGGACAGAGTGGTGGTGGGGGACAGAGTGGTGGTGGGGGGACAGAGTGGTGGTGGGGGGACAGAGTGGTGGTGGGGGGACAGAGTGGTGGTGGGGGACAGAGTGGTGGTGGTGGACAGAGTGGTGGTGGGGACAGAGTGGTGGTGGAGGACAGAGTGGTCGTGGTGGGGGTGGAGGTGCTCCTTGCTTGCTACAATGCACCTTTTCATCTTACCTGATGTATTAGATTAAGGACCAGCTCGAAACGCTATACGTCTAAGTGACTTTGCATGAATGTAAAAATTTCAAACTTATATACTTTCACAATCCCTTATACCGTCTTGGACATAAGTTATTATCATTATTATTATTATTATTATTATTATTATTATGGAAGAAGTATAGAAGCAACTGCAGGAACTGGATGTGACAAAAGCCGTGGGCTCAGGCAAAATATCGCCATGGGTGCTAAAAGAGGCAGCTGAAGCATTGTGCAGCCCACTTGCAATAATATTTAATTTCTCTCTAGAAACGGGACAACTTCCTGACTGTTGGCAAATGGTTAATGTGGCGCCAAGCGACGATAACGACAGAAACTGTTACAACTATAGACTCGTATAAGTATCAAGTATTCCTTCCAATTTGCTTGAGAGACAGATCTGAAGCAGGGGCCAGATTCACGAAGCAGTTACGCAAGCACTTACGAACGTGTACATTTTTTCGCAATCTTTGGCGGCTTTGTTTACAATTATTAAGCAGTTAATGAGCTGCGAAGCACCAGGAGGCTGTTTATAACAATAACAACAGTTGATTGGCAAGTTTTTAGGCTTGTAAACTGTTTAATAAATGTAACCAAAGCCGTCAAAGATTGAGGGAAGATGTACACGTTCGCAAGTGCTTCCGTAAATGCTTCGTGAATCTGGTCCCAGGCTATCTTCTTGAGGTTATCTTGAGATGATTTCGGGGCTTTAGTGTCCCCGCGGCCCGGTCCTCGACCAGGTTTCCACCCCCAGGAAGCAGCCCGTGACAGCTGACTAACACCCAGGTACCTATTTTACTGCTAGATAACAGGGGCATAGGGTGAAAGAAACTTTGCCCATTATTTCTCGCTGGCGCCCGGGATCGAACCCGGGACCACATGATCACACGTCCAGCGTGCTGTCCGCTCGGCCGACCGGCTCTTCTAGTAGAACATTTAGAAGAGATCAACGTTGTCTCAATGCACCAGCATGGTTTTAATAAAGGAAAATATTGCTTGACAAACTTGCTGGAGTTCTACAGCAACATGACAGACATCAAACAAGTGAGAAAGGGATGGGCAGACTGCATAATCCATGACTGTCAGAAGGCATTCGATACGGTCCCACATGAAAGATTCCTTCTCAAGCTAGAGAAGCAGGCTGGTATATCTGGGAGTCATTAGGTGGGTGAGAGAGTATCTCTCAGGAAGGTAGCGAAGGGTTACAGTGAGAGCAGAGACATCAGAATGGAGAGAAGTTACCAGTGGAGTACCACAAGGGTCGGTTCTGGGACCCATCCTCTTTCTAATATATGTCCATGACCTGACAGAGGAAATTGGCTCCTTCACATCAATGTTTGCACATGATGCAAGACTAAAAAGAAGAGTTAGGACATGGGTAGATGGTAATGCATTGCAAACGGATTTGGACACACTCCAGAAGTGGTCTGAAAATGGCTGTTAGAATTTAACCCAGGCAAATGCAAAACTATGAAGCTTGGAACAGGTGTTCACGGACCTGTACAGCAGTATATGGAACAGGTGTTCACGGACCTGTACAGCAGTATATGGAACAGGTGTTCACGGACCTGTACAGCAGTATATGGAACAGGTGTTCACGGACCTGTACAGCAGTATATGGAACAGGTGTTCACGGACCTATACAGCAGTATATGGAACAGGTGTTCACGGACCTATACAGCAGTATATGGAACAGGTGTTCACGGACCTATACAGCAGTATATGGAACAGGTGTTCACAGACCTGTACAGCAGTATATGGAACAGGTGTTCACAGACCTGTACAGCAGTATATGGAACAGGTGTTCACGGACCTGTACAGCAGTATATGGAACAGGTGTTCACGGACCTGTACAGCAGTATATGGAACAGGTGTTCACGGACCTATACAGCAGTATATGGAACAGGTGTTCACAGACCTGTACAGCAGTATATGGAACAGGTGTTCACAGACCTGTACAGCAGTATATGGAACAGGTGTTCACGGACCTGTACAGCAGTATATGGAACAGGTGTTCACGGACCTGTACAGCAGTATATGGAACAGGTGTTCACGGACCTGTACAGCAGTATATGGAACAGGTGTTCACGGACCTATACAGCAGTATATGGAACAGGTGTTCACGGACCTATACAGCAGTATATGGAACAGGTGTTCACGGACCTATACAGCAGTATATGGAACAGGTGTTCACAGACCTGTACAGCAGTATATGGAACAGGTGTTCACGGACCTGTACAGCAGTATATGGAACAGGTGTTCACGGACCTGTACAGCAGTATATGGAACAGGTGTTCACGGACCTGTACAGCAGCATATGGAACAGGTGTTCACGGACCTGTACAGCAGTATATGGAACAGGTGTTCACGGACCTGTACAGCAGTATATGGAACAGGTGTTCACGGACCTGTACAGCAGTATATGGAACAGGTGTTCACGGACCTGTACAGCAGTATATGGAACAGGTGTTCACGGACCTGTACAGCAGTATATGGAACAGGTGTTCACGGACCTGTACAGCAGCATATGGAACAGGTGTTCACGGACCTGTACAGCAGTATATGGAACAGGTGTTCACGGACCTGTACAGCAGTATATGGAACAGGTGTTCACGGACCTGTACAGCAGTATATGGAACAGGTGTTCACGGACCTGTACAGCAGTATATGCTGAAGGGAAGACAGATTCTTCACTCAGAAAAGGAGAAAGTGGACATAGCCCCAAGAGTGATGTCAGACGCCCACATTACCAGAACAACAACAGCTGCATATGCTATACTTACCAACATCTGTGTATCCTTCAGAAACGAAGGAGCTTTCCGGGTTCTATATTCAGCGAAGGTGAGACCAACTCTTGAATATGCATCCCCAGTATGGAACCCTTACCTGAAAAAAGGACAAGGAGAAACTAGAAAAGGTCCGAAGATATTGAGAGAGACCCGTTCCTGGGGTGAAGAAACTTTGAAAAATGACTGAGAATACTATGTAGGGAGGACATGCTGATAACATATCACATGCTAAGGGGACTTGATAAAGCATCGTTGTTCCAAGCAAAGAACAGTATAACGAGGGGTCATGGATGGAAAGTCCATACGCAAATGAGTCACAGGGACGTCAGAAAGAACTTGTTCAGTGTCAGAACTGTCAATAAGATGAACAGGTTAGTCGCAGAAGTTGTTTGCAAAATCTCAATGTTTGCTGATGATGCAAAAATTATGAGGAATAAAACAGAGGATGACAGTAGGAGGCAACAAAGTGACCTGGACAGACTGCACGAATGGTCTAACAAATGGCTACTACAGTTCAACCCGAGTAAATGTAAGGTCATGAAACTAGGCAGTGGACACAGGATACAGAATAGATGAAGTCCTTCATGAAACAGACAGAGAGAAAGATCTAGGAGTTGATATCACACCAAACCTGTCTCCTGAAGCCCACATAAAAAGAATAACGTCTGCGGCATATGCGAGGCTGGCTAACATCAGAACGGCGTTCAGGAACCTGTGTAAAGAATGATTTAGAACCTTGTACACCACATATGTAAGACCAATCCTGGAGTATGCGGCCCCAGCATGGAGCCCGTACCTTGTCAAGCACAAGACGAAGCTAGAAAAAGTCCAACGGTATGCCACTAGACTAGTCCCAGAACTAAGAGGTATGAGTTACGAGGAAAGGCTGCGGGAAATGCACCTTACGACACTGGAAGCCAGAAGAGTAAGGGGAGACATGATCACAACCTACAAAATCCTCAGGGGAATCGAACGGGTAAACAAGGATACACTATTCAACACTGGTGGTACGCGAACAAGGGGACACAGGTGGAAACTGAGTACCCAAATGAGCCACAGAGACGTTAGAAAGAACTTTTTCAGTGTCAAAGTAGTTAACTGGTGGAATGCATTAGGCAGTGATGTGGTGGATGCTGACTCCATACACAGTTTCAAGTGTAGATATGATAGAGCCCAGTAGGCTCAGGAACCTGTACACCAGTTAATTGACAGTTGAGAGGCGGGACCAAAGAGCCAAAGTTCAACCCCCGCAAGCACAATTAGGTGAGTACACACACATACATAGGAGCCTGATAGCTGAGCGGACAGCGCTCTTTACTCGTAATCCTAGGGTCTGGGTTCAATCCCCGGTGATGGCAAAAACAAATTGGGCAGAGTTTCTTTCACCCTGAAGCCCCTGTTACCTAGTAGCAAATAGGTACCTGGGAGTTAGACAGCTGCTACAGGCTGCTTCCTCTGTGTGTGTGTGTGTGTGTGTGTGTGTGTGTGTGTGTGTGTGTGTGTGTGTGTGTGTACTCACCTATTTGTGTCTGCAGGATCGAGTATTGACTCTTGGATCCCGCCTTTCGAGCCATCGGTTGTTTACAGCAATGACTCCGGTCCTATTTCCCTATCATAGCTAATTTTAAAATTATGAATAGAATTTGCTTCCACAACCTGTTCCTTAAGTGCATTCCATTTTACCACTACTCTCACGCTAAAAGAAAACTTCCTAACATCTCTGTGACTCATCTGAGTTTCCAGCTTCCACCCATATCCCCTCGTTCTGTTACTATTCCCTGAGAAGATTTCGACTATGTCCACTCTGTCAATCCCCTTGAGTATTTTATACGTTCCTATCATATCCCCCCCTCTCCCTTCTTTTTTCTGGTGTCGTAAGGCTCAATTTCTTCAGGCGCTCTTCATATCCCATCCCTCGTAACTCTGGGACGAGTCTCGTTGCAAACTTCTGAACCTTTACCAGTTTCCTTATATGCTTCTTCAGATGGGGACTCCATGATGAGACGGCATACTCTAAGACTGGCCTTACGTAGGCAGTGTAAAGCGCCCTAAATGCTTCCTTACTTAGATTACTGAATGATGTTCTAATTTTTGCCAGTGTAGAGTACGCTGCTGTCGTTATCCAATTTATATGGGCCTCAGGAGTTAGATTAGGTGTTACGCCCACCCCCAGGTCTCTTTCTTGCGTCGTCACAGGTAGGCTGTTCCCCTTCATTGTGTACTGTCCCTTTGGTCTCCTATTTCCTAGTCCCTTTCCATAACTTTACAATTGCTAGTGTTGAACTCCCTGACCATCTCTGTAGCCTGTTCAGGTTCTCTTGGAGAATCCTACAATCCTCATCTGTCACAACTCTTCTCATCAACTTTGCGTCATCCGCGAACATCGACATGTTGGATTCTACTCCTGTAAACATGTCATTAACGTATATTAAATAAAGAATTGGTCCCAGCACCGATCCTTGAAGTACTCCACTCGTTACTGTTCGCCAGTCCGACTTCTCGCCCCTTAACGTAACCCTCTGGCTCCTTCCTGTTAGGTAGTTCCTTATCCATACTTGGACCTTTCCCCCCACCCCCGCCTGCCTCTCGAGTTTGAACAGCAGTCTCATGTGCGGTACTGTATCAAAGGCTTTTAGGCAGTCCAAAAATATGTAGTCTGCCCAACCTTCTCTGTCCTGCCTTATCCTCGTTATTTTATCATAGAATTCCAAAAGTGTTTGTTAGGCACGATTTTCCTTTCCAGAACCCATGTTGATGTTTGTTCAGAAACCTAACGTTCTCCAGGTGTGCAACCAGTCGTAGCCTAATTATTCTTTCCAGTATTTTACAGGGGATGCTTGTCAGTGATACAGGTCTATAGTTAAGTGCCTCCTCCCTATCACCTTTCTTGAAAATCGGTACAACATTTGCTCTCTTCCAGCAATTGGGAAAGTCTCCCGACATGAATGATTTATTCAAGATCCTTGCCAGAAGCATGCTGAGGGGCTGCGCTGCCTCTTTTAGTATCCACGGTGATACTTTGTCCGGTCCAACCGCTTTAGTTGCAGCCAGTGATGCGTACCTCTTGGTCACCTTCACTCATGTGTGTGTGTGTGTGTGTGTGTGTGTGTGTGTGTGTGTGTGTGTGTGTGTGTGTGTGTACTCACCTAGTTGTGTTTGTGGGGGTTGAGCTCTGGCTCTTTGGTCCCGCCTCTCAACCGTCAATCAACAGGTGTACAGATTCCTGAGCCTATTGGGCTCTATCATATCTACACTTGAAACTGTGTATGGAGTCAGCCTCCACCACATCGCTTCCTAATGCATTCCATTTGTCAACCACTCTGACACTAAAAAAGTTTTTTCTAATATCTCTGTGGCTCATTTGGGCACTCAATTTCCACCTGTGTCCCCTTGTGCGTGTGCCCCTTGTGATAAATAGCCTGTCTTTATCTACCCTATCAATTCCCTTCAGAATCTTGAATGTGGTGATCATGTCCCCCCTAACTCTTCTGTCTTCCAGCGAAGTGAGGTTTAATTCCCGTAGTCTCTCCTCGTAGCTCATACTGCTCAGCTCGGGTACTAGTCTGGTGGCAAACCTTTGAACCTTTTCCAGTTTAGTCTTATCCTTGACTAGATATGGACTCCATGCTGGGGCTGCATACTCCAGGATTGGCCTGACATATGTAGTATACAAAGTTCTGAATGATTCTTTACACAAGTTTCTGAATGCCGTTCGCATGTTGGCCAGCCTGGCATATGACGCTGATGTTTTCCTCTTGATATGTGCTGCAGGAGACAGGTCTGGCGTGATATCAACCCCCAAGTCTTTTTCTTTCTCTGACTCCTGAAGAATTTCCTCTCCGAGATGATACCTTGTATCTGGCCTCCTGCTCCCTACACCTATCTTCATTACATTACATTTGGTTAGGTTAAACTCTAACAACCATTTGTTCGACCATTCCTTCAGCTTGTCTAGGTCTTCTTGAAGCCTCAAACAGTCCTCTTCTGTTTTAATCCTTCTCATAATTTTGGCATCGTCCGCAAACATTGAGAGAAATGAATCGATACCCTCCGGGAGATCATTTACATATATCAGAAACAAGATAGGACCGAGTACAGAGCTCTGTGGGACTCCACTGGTGACTTCACGCCAATCGGAGGTCTCACCCCTCACCGTAACTCTCTGCTTCCTATTGCTTAGGTACTCCCTTGTCCACTGGAGCACCTTACCAGCTACACCTGCCTGTCTCTCCAGCTTATGTACCAGCCTCTTATGCGGTACTGTGTCAAAGGCTTTCCGACAATCCAAGAAAATGCAGTCTGGCCAGCCCTCTCTTTCTTGCTTAATCTTTGTCACCTGATCGTAGAATTCTATCAAGCCTGTAAGGCAAGATTTACCCTCCCTCAACCCATGTTGGCGATTTGTCACGAAGTCCCTTCTCTCCAGATGTGTTACCAGGTTTTTTCTCACGATCTTCTCCATCACCTTGCATGGTATACAAGTCAAGGATACTGGCCTGTAGTTCAGTGCCTCTTGCCTGTCGCCCTTTTTGTATATTGAGACCACATTCCCCGTCTTCCATATTTCTGGTAGGTCTCCCGTCTCCAGTGACTTACTATACACTATGGAGAGTGGCAAGCAAAGTGCCTCTGCACACTCTTTCAGTATCCATGGTGAGATCCCGTCTGGACCAACAGCCTTTCTAACATCCAGATCCAGCAGGTGTCTCTTGACCTCCTCTCTCGTAATTTCGAACTCTTCCAAGGCCGCCTGGTTTACCTCCCTTGCTCCTAGCACAGTGACCTCACCTTGTTCTATTGTGAAGACCTCCTGGAACCTCTTGAGTTCTTCACACACCTCTCTGTCATTCTCTGTATACCTGTCCTCGCCTGTTCTAAGTTTCAATACCTGTTCTTTCACTGTTGTTTTTCCTTCTGATGTGACTGTGGAGTAGCTTTGATTCGGTCTTGGCTTTGTTTGCTATATCATTTTCAAAACTTTTCTCTGCTTCTCTTCTCACCCTGACGTACTCATTCCTAGTTCTCTGGTATCTCTCTCTCTGCTTTCTGGTGTTCTGTTATTCCGGAAGTTCCTCCACGCCCTCTTGTTCAGTTTCTTCGCTTCCATATATGCCCTATTATACCATGGATTCTTCTGTTGCTTCTCGAATTTTTCCCTTTGGGCCGGGATGAACCTCTTTACTGCCTCCTGACACTTTTGGGTAACATAGTCCATCATACCCTGTACAGACTTATCCCTGAGGTCTGTGTCCCAAGGTATTTCAATTAGGAAACTTCTCATCTGTTCATAATTCCCCTTTCGGTATGCCAGCCTTTTGAATCCTAGTTCTTTTTGGGGGGAGATAATTCCTAGCTCTACCAGGTACTCAAAGTTCAATACACTGTGGTCACTCATTCCCAAGGGCGCTTCCATCTTAACTTCCCTTATATCCCACTCATTTAGGGTAAATATCAAATCAAGCATTGCTGGTTCATCTTCTCCTCTCATTCTTGTGTGTGTGAGTGTGTGTGTGTGTGTGTGTGTGTGTGTGTGTGTGTGTGTGTGTGTGTGTGTGTGTGTGTGTGTGTGTGTGTGTGTGTGTGTGTGTAATTACCTAAGTGTAGTTACAGGATGAGAGCTACGCTCGTGGTGTCCCGTCTTCCCAGCACTCTTTGTCATATAACGCTTTGAAACTACTGACGGTCTTGGCCTCCACCACCTTCTCACCTAACTTGTTCCAACCGTCTACCACTCTGTTTGTGAAAGTGAATTTTCTTATATTTCTTCGGCATCTGTGTTTAGCTAGTTTAAATCTATGACCTCTTGTTCTCGAAGTTCCAGGTCTCAGGAAATCTTCCCTATCGATTTTATCAATTCCTGTTACTATTTTGTATGTAGTGATCATATCACCTCTTTTTCTTCTGTCTTCTAGTTTTGGCATATTTAATCCCTCTAACTTCTCCTCGTAGCTCTTGCTCTTCAGTTCTGGGAGCCACTTAGTAGCATGTGTGTGTGTGTGTGTGTACTCACCTAATTGTGCTTGCGGGGGTTGAGCTCTGGCTCTTTGGTCCCGCCTAAATGTGTACTCACCTAATTGTGCTTGCGGGGGTTGAGCTCTGGCTCTTTTGGTCCCGCCGCCTGTGTGTGTGTGTGTGTGTGTGTGTGTGTGTGTGTGTGTGTGTGTGTGTGTGTGTGTGTGTGTGTACCCACCTAGTTGTACTCACCTAGTTGTCTTTGCGGGGGTTGAGCTCTGGCTCTTTGGTCCCGCCTCTCAACCGTCAATCAACAGGTGTACAGATTCCTGAGCCTATTGGGCTCTATCATATCTACACTTGAAACTGTGTATGGAGTCAGCCACATCACTTCCTAATGCATTCCATTTGTCAACCACTCTGACACTAAAAAAGTTCTTTCTAATATATCTGTGGCTCATTTGGGCACTCAGTTTCCACCTGTGTCCCCTTGTGCGTGTTCCCCTTGTGTTAAATAGACTGTCTTTATCTACCCTATCAATTCCCTTCAGAATCTTGAATGTGGTGATCATGTCCCCCCTAACCTTTGTTCTATTGTGAAGACCTCCTGGAACCTCTCGAGAGTGTGTGTGTGTGTGTGTGTGTGTGTGTGTGTGTGTGTGTGTGTGTATGTGTGTGTGTGTGTGTGTGTGTGTGTGTGTGTGTGTGTGTGTGTGTGTGTGTGTGTGTGTGTGTGTGTGTGTGTGGAAAAAAAATCAGTTGATTGATTGACAGTTGAGAGGCGGGCCGAAAGAGCAGTACGCAACACCCGCAAGCACAACTAGGTGAATAGACACACAAACTTATCTCCTGAAGCCCACATAAAAAGAATAACATCTGCGCCGTATGCAAGGCTGGCTAACATCATAACTCCCTTCCTCTGGTGCTCCAGAGGTGCCCACAGGTCTGGTGCTCCAGTGGTGCCCAGAGGTCTGGTGCTCCACAGGTGCCCACAGGTCTGGTGCTCCAGTTGTGCCAGCAGGTCTGGTGCTCCACAGGTGCCCACAGGTCTGGTGATCCAGAGGTGCTCAAAGGTCTGGTGCTTCAGAGGTGCCCACAGGTCTGGTGCTCCAGAGGTGCCCACAGGTCTGGTGCTCCAGAGGTGCCCACAGGTCTGGTGCTCCACAGGTGCCCACAGATCTGGTGCTCCAGTGGTGCCCACAGGTCTGGTGCTCCAGTGGTGCCCACAGGTCTGGTGCTTCAGAGCTGCCCACAGGTCTGGTGCTCCACAGGTGCCCACAGGTCTGGTGCTCCACAGGTGCCCACAAGTCTGGTGCTCCACAGGTCTGGTGCTTCAGAGGTGCCCACAGGTCTGGTGCTCCAGAGGTGCTTACAGGTCTGGTGCTCCAGTGGTGCCCACAGGTCTGGTGCTCCACAGGTGCCCACAGGTCTGGTGCTCCAGTGGTGCCCACAGGTCTGGTGCTCCACAGGTGCCCACAGGTCTGGTGCTCCACAGGTGCCCACGGGTCTGGTGCTCCACAAGTGCCCACAGGTCTGGTGCTCTACAGGTGCCCACAGGTCTGGTGCTCCAGTGGTGCCCACAGGTCTGGTGCTCCAGTGGTGCCCACAGGTCTGGTGCTCCACAGGTGCTCACAGGTCTGGTGCTCCACAGGTGCCCACAGGTCTGGTGCTCCAGTGGTGCCCACAGGTCTGGTGCTCCACAGGTGCCCACAGGTCTGGTGCTCCACAGGTGCCCACAGGTCTGGTGCTCCAGTGGTGCCCACAGGTCTGGTATTCCAGAGGTGCCCACAGGTCTGGTGCTCCAGAGGTGCCCACAGGTCTGGTGCTCCACAGGTGCCCACAGGTCTGGTGCTACTGTGGTGCCCACAGGTCTGGTGCTCCAGTGGTGCCCACTGGTCTGGTGCTCCAGTGGTGCCCACAGGTCTGGTGCTCCACAGGTGCCCACAGGTCTGGTGCTCCACAGGTGCCCACAGGTCTGGTGCTCCACAGGTGCCCACAGGTCTGGTGCTCCAGTGGTGCCCACAGGTTTGATGCTCCAGTGGTGCCCACAGGTCTGGTGCTCCACAGGTGCCCACAGGTCTGGTGCTCCAGTGGTGCCCACAGGTCTGGTGCTTCAGAGGTGCCCACAGGTCAGGTGCTCCACAGGTGCCCACAGGTCTGGTGCTCCACAGATGCCCACAGGTCTGGTGCTCCACAGGTACCCACAGGTCTGGTGGTCCACAGGTGCCTACAGGTCTGGTGCTCCAGAGGTGACCACAGGTCTGGTGCTCCAGAGGTGCCCACAGGTCTGGTGATCCAGAGGTGCCCACAGGTTTGGTGCTCCACAGGTTCCCACAGGTCTGGTGCTCCACAGGTGCCCACAGGTCTGGTGCTCTACAGGTGCCCAAAGGTCTAGTGCTCCACAGGTACTCACAGGTCTGGTGCTCCACAGATGCCCACAGGTCTGGTGCTCCACAGATGCCCACAGGTCTGGTGCTCCACAGGTGTCCACAGGTCTGGTGCTCCACATGTGCCCACAGGTCTGGTGCTCCTCAGGTGTCCACAGGTCTGGTGCTCCACAGATGCCCACAGGTCTGGTGCTCCACAGGTGCCCACAGGTCTGGTGCTCCAGTGGTGGTCACAGGTCTGATGCTCCAGTGGTGCCCACAGGTCTGGTGCTTCAGAGGTGCCCACAGGTCTGGTGCTCCACAGGTGTCCACAGGTCTGGTGCTCCACAGATGCCCACAGGTCTGGTGCTCCACAGGTGCCCACAGGTCTGGTACTCCACATGTGCCCACAGGTCTGGTGCTCCACAGGTGCCCACAGGTCTGGTGCTTCAGAGGTGCCCACAGGTCTGGTGCTCCACAGGTGTCCACAGGTCTGGTGCTCCACAGATGCCCACAGGTCTGGTGCTCCACAGGTGCCCACAGGTCTGGTGCTCCACATGTGCCCACAGGTCTGGTGCTCCACAGGTGCCCACAGGTCTGGTGCTCCAGTGGTGGTCACAGGTCTGGTGCTCCACAGGTCTGGTGCTCTACAGGTGCCCACAGGTCTGGTGCTCCACATGTGCCCACAGGTCTGGTGCTCCACAGGTGCCCACAGGTCTGGTGCTCCAGTGGTGGTCACAGGTCTGGTGCTCCAGTGGTGGTCACAGGTCTGGTGCTTCAGAGGTACTCACAGGTCTGGTGCTCCAGTGGTGCCCACAGGTCTGGTGCTTCAGAGGTGCCCACAGGTCTGGTGCTCCAGTGGTGCCCACAGGTCTGGTGCTCCACAGGTCTGGTGCTCTACAGGTGCCCACAGGTCTGGTGCTCCACAGGTGCCCACAGGTCTGGTGCTCCACAGATACCCACAGGTCTGGTGCTCCACAGGTGTCCACAGGTCTGGTGCTCCACAGGTGCCCACAGGTCTGGTGCTCCACAGGTGCCCACAGGTCTGGTGCTCCACAGGTGCCCACAGGTCTGGTGCTCCACAGGTGCCCACAGGTCTGGTGCTCCAGTGGTGGTCACAGGTCTGGTGCTCCAGTGGTGCCCACAGGTCTGGTGCTTAAGAGGTGCCCACAGGTCTGGTGCTCCACAGGTGCCCACAGGTCTGGTGCTCCACAGGTGCCCACAGGTCTGGTGCTCTACAGGTGCCCACAGGTCTGGTGCTCCACAGGTACCCACAGGTCTGGTGCTGCACAGATGCCCACAGGTCTGGTGCTCCACAGATGCCCACAGGTCTGGTGCTCCACAGGTGCCCACAGATGCCCACAGGTCTGGTGCTCCAGATGCCCACAGGTCTGGTGCTCCACAGGTGCCCACAGGTCTGGTGCTCCACAGGTGCCCACAGGTCTGGTGCTCCACAGGTGTCCACAGGTCTGGTGCTCCACAGATGCCCACAGGTCTGGTGCTCCACAGGTGTCCACAGGTCTGGTGCTCCACAGATGCCCACAGGTCTGGTGCTCCACAGGTGCCCACAGGTCTGGTGCTCGACAGGTGCCCACAGGTCTGGTGCTCCAGTGGTGCCCACAGGTCTGGTGCTCCAGTGGTGCCCACAGGTCTGGTACTCCAGAGGTGCCCACAGGTCTGGTACTCCAGAGGTGCTCACTGGTCTGGTGCTCCAGAGGTGCTCACAGGTCTGGTGCTCCAGTGGTGCCCACAGGTCTGGTGCTCCACAGGTGCCCACAGGTCTGGTGCTCCAGTGGTGCCCACAGGTCTGGTGCTCCAGTGGTGCCCACAGGTCTGGTGCTCCAGTGGTGCCCACAGGTCTGGTGCTCCAGTGGTGCCCACAGGTCTGGTGCTCCAGTGGTGCCTACAGGTCTGGTGCTCTACATGTGCCCACAGGTGTGGTGCTCCACAGGAGCCCATAGGTCTGGTGCTCCACAGGTGCCCACAGGTCTGGTGCTCCACAGGTGCCCACAGGTCTGGTGCTCCACAGGTGTCCACAGGTCTGGTGCTCCACAGGTGTCCACAGGTCTGGTGCTCCACAGGTGCCCACAGGTCTGGTGCTCCACAGGTGTCCACAGGTCTGGTGCTCCACAGGTGCCCACAGGTCTGGTGCTCCACAGGTGTCCACAGGTCTGGTGCTCTACATGTGCCCACAGGTCTGGTGCTGCACAGATGCCCACAGGTCTGGTGCTCCACAGATGCCCACAGGTCTGGTGCTCCACAGGTGCCCACAGGTCTGGTGTTCCACAGGTGCCCACAGGTCTGGTGCTCCACAGATGCCCACAGGTCTGGTGCTCCACAGCTGTCCACAGGTCTGGTGTTCCACAGGTGCCCACAGGTCTGGTGCTCCACAGATGCCCACAGGTCTGGTGCTCCACAGATGCCCACAGGTCTGGTGCTCCACAGATGCCCACAGGTCTGGTGTTCCACAGGTGCCCACAGGTCTGGTGCTCCACAGATACCCACAGGTCTGGTGCTCCACAGCTGTTCACAGGTCTGGTGCTCCACAGGTGCCCACAGGTCTGGTGCTCCACAGATGCCCACAGGTCTGGTGCTCCACAGGTGCCCACAGGTCTGGTGCTCCACAGATGCCCACAGGTCTGGTGCTCCACAGGTGCCCACAGGTCTGGTGCTCCACAGGTGCCCACAGGTCTGGTGCTCTTCAGGTGCCCACAGGTCTGGTGCTCCACAGGTACCCACAGGTCTGGTGCTGCACAGATGCCCACAGGTCTGGTGCTCCACAGATGCCCACAGGTCTGGTGCTCCACAGGTGTTCACAGGTCTGGTGCTCCACAGGTGCCCACAGGTCTGGTGCTCCACAGGTGTTCACAGGTCTGGTGCTCCACAGGTGTTCACAGGTCTGGTGCTCCACAGGTGCCCACAGGTCTGGTGCTCCACAGATGCCCACAGGTCTGGTGCTCCACAGGTGCCCACAGGTCTGGTGCTCCACAGGTGCCCACAGGTCTGGTGCTCCACAGGTGTCCACAGGTCTGGTGCTCCACAGGTGCCCACAGGTCTGGTGCTCCACAGGTGCCCACAGGTCTGGTACTCCAGAGGTGCTCACAGGTCTGGTGCTCCAGTGGTGCCCACAGGTGCCCACAGGTCTGGTGCTCCACAGGTGCCCACAGGTCTGGTGCTCCAGTGGTGCCTACAGGTCTGGTGCTCTACAGGTGCCCACAGGTGTGGTGCTCCACAGGAGCCCATAGGTCTGGTGCTCCACAGGTGCCCACAGGTCTGGTGCTCCACAGGTGCCCACACCAGAAGCAGTGTACGGGTGTCGGTGTATCCTCTTGAAGCTCCGTAATTTAAAATTAGATATATCAGATTGGAGACAAAAAATATCAAACTGGTGCTCATCTGATATTCGTATTGATATTATTATTGTTGTTGATGCATTTATTGCACGACATTGTTGTCAGTGCGCCGCTGTTCTCGTCTTGTGATTCTTGGGGCAAATTGTTGATTCTTGTTAAAACTTGGATATTTGGCAGCTGTATGGTGGGGGCGGAGCCTAGCTGTGACGTCACGCATGCTCTTATGACGTCACCACCCGCCTCCTGACGTCACCACCCGCGGCCTGATGTCGCCACCCGCGGCCTGACGTCGCCACCCGCCTCCTGACGTCACCACCCGCCTCCTGACGTCACCACCCACCTTCTGACGTCACCACCCACCTCCTGACGTCACCACCCGCCTCCTGACGTCACCACCCGCCTCCTGACGTCTCCACCCGCCTCCTGACGTCACCACCCGCCTCCTGACATCACCACCCGCCTCCTGACATCACCACCCGCCTCCTGACGTCACCACTAGTCTCCTGACGTCGCCACCCGCCTCCTGACGTCGCCACCCGCCTCCTGACGTCACCACTCGCCTCCTGACGTTAACACCCGTCTCCTGACGCGTTCACCCGTCTCCTGACGTCACCACCCGCCTCCTGACGTCACCACCCGTCTCCTGACGTCAGCACCCGCCTTCTGATGTCCCCACTGGCAATCCCAATCATTATGGCCGAAGAGGAGGAGGACGAGGGAGAGAATCAGTAATAGCGAGAATCCGTCTTGGATACAAATATCCACGGAGATATGGAATGGAAACAACAGTTGATCAGCGGAGTTGCAGAATCTGTGGTGAGAGTGATGGACACCGCCTTGACCACTATCTACGTGAATGTGAACACCTGAGAGACATTAGAAGTATGTGTAGAATAATAAACCCCACATTGTTTGAGTTATTCTCAAAGTAAAAGATTCCCCCATTTTGCACCGGCAAGATAATGTAAGCTTTTAAGGGTTGACAGATGTTAATCTTCTTGTTTGAGGAGCTGTTCACTTGAGACAGTTAAGGAAGTCCCAGCTGTGTCAGGGAACAAGTGACAGGATGAACAACCCAGCGGGTTTTCTTCCTATTGGGGAGTGTTGTACATGCTGCTATGGCGGTGTGTCCACTCACAGGATGAGTGGTGCTGCCCAATACTGTCACTATGGCGGTGTGTCCACTCACAAGATGAGTGGCGCTGCCCAATACTGTCACTATGGCGGTGTGTCCACTCACAGGATGAGTGGCGCTGCCCAATACTGTCACTATGGCGGTGTGTCCACTCACAAGATGAGTGGCGCTGCCCAATACTGTCACTATGGCGGTGTGTCCACTCACAGGATGAGTGGCGCTGCCCAATACTGTCACTATGGCGGTGTGTCCACTCACAAGATGAGTGGCGCTGCCCAATACTGTCACTATGGCGGTGTGTCCACTCACAGGATGAGTGGTGCTGCCCAATACTGTCACTATGGCGGTGTGTCCACTCACAAGATGAGTGGTGCTGCCCAATACTGTCACTATGGCGGTGTGTCCACTCACAGGATGAGTGGCGCTGCCCAATACTGTCACTATGGTGGTGTGTCCACTCACAAGATGAGTGACGCTGCCCAATACTGTCACTATGGTGGTGTGTCCACTCACAGGATGAGTGGCGCTGCCCAATACTGTCACTATGGCGGTGTGTCCACTCACAGGATGAGTGGCGCTGCCCAATACTGTCACTATGGCGGTGTGTCCACTCACAGGATGAGTGGCGCTGCCCAATACTGTCACTATGGCGGTGTGTCCACTCACAGGATGAGTGACAGCTGCGTGTCTGGCGTCACGTATTGGTGTGCGTGTTGGGCTGTGTTGAGTGCGTGCGTGCGCGCATACACCAGAATATTAACGTGCCGCCCTCACCTGACGGCCCAGGTGCCAGGAGTTACCTCACTGGTGCTATCACGGGCACCACCTGGCACACACCACCTGGCACACACCACATGGCACACACCACCTGACACACACCACCTGACACACACCACATGGCACACACCACCTGGCACACACCACCTGACACACACCACATGGCACACACCACCTGGCACACACCACCTGGCACACACCACCTGGCACACACCACCTGGCACACACCACCTGACACACACCACCTGGCACACACCACCTGACACACACCACATGGCACACACCACCTGGCACACACCACCTGGCACACACCACCTGGCACACACCACCTGACACACACCACATGGCACACACCACCTGACACACACCACCTGACACACACCACATGGCACACACCACCTGGCACACACCACCTGGCACACACCACCTGGCACACACCACCTGGCACACACCACCTGACACACACCACCTGGCACACACCACCTGACACACACCACATGGCACACACCACCTGGCACACACCACCTGGCACACACCACCTGGCACACACCACCTGGCACACACCACCAGGAGGGCTCCTCTCAGCGACCATGGACTTGTCATCATGCTCGACTCCTCAACACTGCCACCACTCGTGTCTGGTTTGGACACACCTGCCTGGCCGCACATCTGGTACGTTCCCCATACTGCCAGTGGTGTCCGACCCAGGAGGATACAGTGGAACACCGTCTTCACTGCCCTAAGTTTCCTAGCGCTCGCGTCAGACTACACAGCGCCGTTCGCGTCAGACTACACAGCGCCGTTCGCGTCAGACTACACAGCGCCGTTCGCGTCAGCCTACACAGCGCCGTTCGCGTCAGCCTACACAGCGCCGTTCGCGTCAGCCTACACAGCGCCGTTCGCGTCAGCCTACACAGCGCCGTTCGCGTCAGACTACACAGCGCCGTTCGCGTCAGCCTACACAGCGCCGTTCGCGTCAGACTACACAGCGCCGTTCGCGTCAGACTACACAGCGCCGTTCGCGTCAGCCTACACAGCGCCGTTCGCGTCAGCCTACACAGCGCCGTTCGCGTCAGCCTACACAGCGCCGTTCGCGTCAGCCTACACAGCGCCGTTCGCGTCAGCCTACACAGCGCCGTTCGCGTCAGACTACACAGCGCCGTTCGCGTCAGCCTACACAGCGCCGTTCGCGTCAGACTACACAGCGCCGTTCGCGTCAGACTACACAGCGCCGTTCGCGTCAGACTACACAGCGCCGTTCGCGTCAGACTACACAGCGCCGTTCGCGTCAGACTACACAGCGCCGTTCGCGTCAGCCTACACAGCGCCGTTCGCGTCAGACTACACAGCGCCGTTCGCGTCAGACTACACAGCGCCGTTCGCGTCAGACTACACAGCGCCGTTCGCGTCAGACTACACAGCGCCGTTCGCGTCAGACTACACAGCGCCGTTCGCGTCAGACTACACAGCGCCGTTCGCGTCAGACTACACAGCGCCGTTCGCGTCAGCCTACACAGCGCCGTTCGCGTCAGACTACACAGCGCCGTTCGCGTCAGACTACACAGCGCCGTTCGCGTCAGACTACACAGCGCCGTTCGCATCAGACTACACAGCGCCGTTCGCAGGCTGAATGTTCCCCGCCTTATGGTTCCCGTTCTCCTTGACGAGGCAGGTGCGGGAGACGAAGCGATAGGCCAACAGTGATTCTACCTCACTGCTAATTATCCGACTTAAACCCCACGTCTTTTTGTTTTTATGGGCATATATAACTATTAGATAGGTTAGTTGGTTAACACCCTTAACACCCTTACTCCCTGGGGTATACCTTACTCCCTGGGGTATACCTTACTCCCTGGGGTATACCTTACTACCTGGGGTACAGCCTTACTCCCTGGGGTACAGCCTTACTCCCTGGGGTATACCTTACTCCCTGGGGTATACCTTACTCCCTGGGGTATACCTTACTACCTGGGGTACAGCCTTACTCCCTGGGGTATACCTTACTCCCTGGGGTATACCATACTACCTGGGGTACAGCCTTACTCCCTGGGGTACAGCCTTACTCCCTGGGGTATACCTTACTCCCTGGGGTACAGCCTTACTCCCTGGGGTATACCTTACTCCCTGGGGTATACCTTACTCCCTGGGGTATACCTTACTACCTGGGGTACAGCCTTACTCCCTGGGGTATACCTTACTCCCTGGGGTATACCATACTACCTGGGGTACAGCCTTACTCCCTGGGGTATACCTTACTCCCTGGGGTATACCATACTACCTGGGGTACAGCCTTACTCCCTGGGGTACAGCCTTACTCCCTGGGGTATACCTTACTCCCTGGGGTATACCATACTACCTGGGGTACAGCCTTACTCCCTGGGGTACAGCCTTACTCCCTGGGGTATACCTTACTCCCTGGGGTATACCATACTACCTGGGGTACAGCCTTACTCCCTGGGGTACAGCCTTACTCCCTGGGGTATACCTTACTCCCTGGGGTACACCATACTACCTGGGGTATACCATACTACCTGGGGTATATCTTACTCCCTGGGGTATACCATACTACCTGGGGTACAGCCTTACTCCCTGGGGTATACCATACTACCTGGGGTACAGCCTTACTCCTTGGGGTATACCTTACTCCCTGGGGTATACCATACTACCTGGGGTATATCTTACTCCCTGGGGTATACCATACTACCTGGGGTACAGCCTTACTCCCTGGGGTATACCTTACTCCCTGGGGTATACCATACTAAATGGGGTATACCTTACTCCCTGGGGTATACCATACTACCTGGGGTACAGCCTTACTCCCTGGGGTATACCATACTAAATGGGGTATACCTTACTCCCTGGGGTATACCATACTACCTGGGGTATACCTTACTCCCTGGGGTACACCCTGGGGTACACCCTTACTCCCTGGGGTATACCATACTACCTGGGGTATACCTTACTCCCTGGGGTACACCCTGGGGTACACCCTTACTCCCTGGGGTATACCTTACTCCCTGGGGTATACCATACTACCTGGGGTATACCTTACTCCCTGGGGTATACCATACTACCTAGGGTACAGCCTTACTCCCTGGGGTATACCATACTACCTGGGGTACAGCCTTACTCCCTGGGGTACACCCTTACACCCTGGGGTACACCCTTACTCCCTGGGGTACACCTTTACACCCTGGGGTACACCCTCACACCCTGGGGTACACCCTTACACCCTGGGGTACACCCTTACACCCTGGGGCACACCCTTACACCCTGGGGTACACCCTTACACCCTGGGGTACACCCTTACACCCTGGGGTACACCCTTACTCCCTGGGATACACCCTTACACCCTGGGGTACACCCTTACACCCTGGGGTACACCCTTACTCCCTGGGGCACACCCTTACTCCCTGGGGTACACCCTTACTCCCTGGGGCACACCCTTACTCCCTGGGATACACCCTGGGGTACACCCTTACACCCTGGGGTACACCCTTACTCCCTGGGGTACACTCTTACACCCTGGGGTACACCCTTACTCACTGGGGTACACCCCTACTCCCTGGGGTACACCCTTACTCCCTGGGGAACACCCTTACTCCCTGGGGTACACCCTTACTACCTGGGGTACACCCTTACTCCCTGGGGCACACCCTTACTCCCTGGGATACACCCTTACACCCTGGGGTACACCCTTACTCCCTGGGATACACCCTTACACCCTGGGGTACACCCTTACTCCCTGGGATACACCCTTACACCCTGGGGTACACCCTTACACCCTGGGGTACACCCTTACTCACTGGGGTACACCCTTACTCACTGGGGGTACACCCTTACTCCCTGGGGTACACCCTTACTCCCTGGGGTACACCCTTACTCCATGGGGTACACCCTTACTCCATGGGGTACACCCTTACACCCTGGGGTACACCCTTACTCCCTGGGGTACACCCTTACTCCCTGGGGTACACCCTAACTCCCTGGGGTACACCCTTACACCCTGGGGAACGTCCTTACTCCCTGGGGTACACCCTTACTCCCTAGGGTACACCCTTACTCCCTGGGGTACACCCTTACTCCCTGGGGTATACCCTTACTCCCTGGGGTACACCCTTACTCCCTGGGGTACACCCTTACTCCCTGGGGTACACCCTTGCTCCCTGGGGTACACCCTTACTCCCTGGGGTACACCCTTACTCACTAGGGTACACCCTTACTCCCTTACTCCCTGGGGTACACCCTTACTCCCTGGGGTACACCCTTACTCCCTGGGGTACACCCTTACTCCCTGGGGTACACCCTTACACCCTGGGGTACACCCTTACTCCCTGGGGTACACCCTTACTCCCTGGGGTACACCCTTACTCCCTGGGGTACACCCTTACTCCCTGGGGTACACCCTTACTCCCTGGGGTACACCCTTGCTCCCTGGGGTACACCCTTACTCCCTGGGGTACACCCTTACTCACTAGGGTACACCCTTACTCCCTGGGGTACACCCTTACTCCCTGGGGTACACCCTTACTCCCTGGGGTACACCCTTACTCCCTGGGGTACACCCTTACTCCCTGGGGTACACCCTTACACCCTAGGGTACACCCTTACTCCCTGGGGTACACCCTTACTCCCTGGGGTACACCCTTGCTCCCTGGGGTACACCCTTACTCCCTGGGGTACACCCTTACTCCCTGGGGTACACCCTAACTCCCTGGGGTACACCCTTACACCCTGGGGTACACCCTTAATCCCTGGGGTACACCGCGTCACACACCCAGGTACATACACCCAGCCCGTCCTCCTGTTTGGGTGGTACTTAAGGTACATATACCATGCTAGAAAAGGGTCAGAAACCAGGAATAAACAGGTTGTGGGCGGCAGGCAAGACATCAGAGAACTCCGGCCTCACGGTCAGGTAACCAGAGGTATGAGTTGATAGCGGGCCAGGCGCTCGGCCAATCAACGTTAATCTTACTGGGACGTCATCGGCGGGCGCCGAGCTCAGGGATTGGAGTACCCGACCACGACGGTATATAAGGGAAGTACCCCACCACGACGGTATATAAGGGAAGTACACCACCACGACGGCATATAAGGGAAGTACCCCACCACGACGGTATATAAGGGAAGTACACCACCACGACGGTATATAAGGGAAGTACCCCATCACGACGGTATATAAGGGAAGTACACCACCACGACGGTATATAAGGGAAGTACACCACCACGACGGTATATAAGGGAAGTACACCACCACGACGGTATATAAGGGAAGTGCCCCACCACGACGGTATATAAGGGAAGTACCCCACCACGACGGTATATGAGGGAAGTACACCACCACGACGGTATATGAGGGAAGTACACCACCACGACGGTATATAAGGGAAGTACCCCACCACGACGGTATATGAGGAAAGTACACCACCACGACGGTATATAAGGGAAGTACACCACCACGACGGTATATGAGGGAAGTACACCACCACGACGGTATATAAGGGAAGTACCCCACCACGACGGTATATGAGGGAAGTACACCACCACGACGGTATATAAGGGAAGTACACCACCACGACGGTATATAAGGGAAGTACACCACCACGACGGTATATAAGGGAAGTACCCCATCACGACGGTATATAAGGGAAGTACACCACCACGACGGTATATAAGGGAAGTACCCGAGCACGACGGTATATAAGGGAAGTACACCACTACGACGGTATATAAGGGAAGTACACCACCACGACGGCATATAAGGGAAGTACCCGAGCACGACGGTATATAAGGGAAGTACACCACCACGACGGTATATAAGGGAAGTACCCCACCACGACGGTATATGAGGGAAGTACACCACCACGACGGTATATGAGGGAAGTACACCACCACGACGGTATATAAGGGAAGTACACCACCACGACGGTATATAAGGGAAGTACACCACCACGACGGTAAATAAGGGAAGTACACCACCACGACGGTATATGAGGAAAGTACACCACCACGACGGTATATAAGGGAAGTACACCACCACGACGGTATATGAGGGAAGTACACCACCACGACGGTATATAAGGGAAGTACCCCACCACGACGGTATATGAGGGAAGTACACCACCACGACGGTATATGAGGGAAGTACACCACCACGACGGTATATAAGGGAAGTACACCACCACGACGGTATATAAGGGAAGTACCCCACCACGACGGTATATGAGGGAAGTACACCACCACGACGGTATATAAGGGAAGTACACCACCACGACGGTATATAAGGGAAGTACCCCACCACGACGGTATATGAGGGAAGTACACCACCACGACGGTATATAAGGGAAGTACACCACCACGACGGTATATAAGGGAAGTACACCACCACGACGGTATATGAGGGAAGTACACCACCACGACGGTATATGAAGGAAGTACACCACCACGACGGTATATAAGGGAAGTACACCACCACGACGGTATATGAGGGAAGTACACCACCACGACGGTATATGAGGGAAGTACACCACCACGACGGTATATAAGGGAAGTACACCACCACGATGGTATATGAGGGAAGTACACCACCACGACGGTATATAAGGGAAGTACACCACCACGACGGTATATAAGGGAAAGTGATCCACAAGAACATTAAGGAGTGGAGAAGAGGAACCTAGTGAGTGATCCACAAGAGGAGCCTAGTGAGTGATCCACAAGAGGAGCCTAGTGAGTGATCCACAAGAGAAGCCTAGTGAGTGATCCACAAGAGGAGCCTAGTGAGTGATCCACAAGAGGAGCCTAGTAAGTGATCCACAAGAGGAGCCTAGTGAGTGATCCACAAGAGGAGCCTAGTGAGTGATCCACAAGAGGAGCCTAGTGAGTGATCCACAAGAGGAGCCTAGTGAGTGATCCACAAGAGGAGCCTAGTGAGTGATCCACAAGAGGAACCTAGTGAGTGATCCACAAGAGGAACCTAGTGAGTGATCCACAAGAGGAGCCTAGTGAATGATCCACAAGAGGAGCCTAGTGAGTGATCCACAAGAGGAGCCTAGTGAGTGATCCACAAGAGGAGGCTAGTGAGTGATCCACAAGAGGAGCCTAGTGAGTGATCCACAAGAGGAACCTAGTGAGTGATCCACAAGAGGAACCTAGTGAGTGATCCACAAGAGGAGGCTAGTGAGTGATCCACAAGAGGAGCCTAATGAGTGATCCACAAGAGGAACCTAGTGAGTGATCCACAAGAGGAACCTAGTGAGTGATCCACAAGAGGAGGCTAGTGAGTGATCCACAAGAGGAGGCTAGTGAGTGATCCACAAGAGGAGCCTAGTGAGTGATCCACAAGAGGAGCCTAGTGAGTGATCCACAAGAGGATCCTAGTGAGTGATCCACAAGAGGAACCTAGTGAGTGATCCACAAGAGGAGGCTAGTGAGTGATCCACAAGAGGAGCCTAGTGAGTGATCCACAAGAGGAGCCTAGTGAGTGATCCACAAGAGGAGCCTAGTAAGTGATCCACAAGAGGAGCCTAGTGAGTGATCCACAAGAGGAGCCTAATGAGTGATCCACAAGAGGAACCTAGTGAGTGATCCACAAGAGGAGCCTAGTGAGTGATCCACAAGAGGAGCCTAGTGAGTGATCCACAAGAGGAGCCTAGTGAGTGATCCACAAGAGGAGCCTAGTGAGTGATCCACAAGAGGAGCCTAGTGAGTGATCCACAAGAGGAGCCTAGTGAGTGATCCACAAGAGGAGCCTAGTGAGTGATCCACAAGAGGAGCCTAGTGAGTGATCCACAAGAGGAGCCTAGTGAGTGATCCACAACAGCATTACTTAAGTAATTTGCCTTGCTTAATAGGATGTTTATTGATACAATTTTATGTGCCAGGATGCATTTAGAGTATATATATATATATATATATATATATATATATATATATATATATATATATATATATATATATATATATATATTTATATGTGAAAGAGTTTATATTACACTGTGAAGAGAGATTGAAGTATAGTTTATGTGAAGAAAAGAAGCCTAATATTATTTGGATGATCTATGAGGCAAAGATTATAATAATAATAATAATAATAATAATAATAATAATAATAATATTTTATTTAGGAAAAATACTACATAGATGCAAAGTTGCAAACATTGATTTACTGAAGGTCTAGATTGTTTATTTTGAAGTTATAAGAGGCAAGCAGAGTCAAGGTACTCAAATTTTGGAGAGATCCGGAGGAGTAGCCTCATACTTGGGAGAGCTGAAGTGATACATCCTCACACAGATGGTACACCCTCACACAGATGGTACACCCCTCACACAGATGGTACACCCTCACACAGATGGTACACCCTCACACAGATGGTACACAGATGGTACACCCCTCACACAGATGGTACACCCTCACACAGATGGTACACCCCTCACACAGATGGTACACCCTCACACAGATGGTACACCCTCACACAGATGGTACACAGATGGTACACCCCTCACACAGATGGTACACCCTCACACAGATGGTACACCCTCACACAGATGGCACACCCTCACACAGATGGTACACCCTCACACAGATGGTACACCCTCACACAGATGGTACACCCTCACACAGATGGTACACCCTCACAGAGAAGGTACACCCCTCACACAGATGGTACACCCTCACACAGATGGTACACCCTCACACAGATGGTACACCCTCACACAGATGGTACACCCTCACACAGATGGTACACCCTCACACAGATGGTACACCCTCACACAGATGGTACACCCCTCACACAGATGGTACACCCTCACACAGATGGTACACCCTCACACAGAATGTACACCCCTCATACAGATGGTACACCCTCACACAGATGGTACACCCCTCACACAGATGGTACACCCCTCACACAGATGGTACACCCTCACACAGATGGTACACCCTCACAGAGAAGGTACACCCTAACACAGATGGTACACCCTCACACAGATGGTACACCCCTCACACAGATGGTACACCCTCACACAGATGGTACACCCTCACACAGATGGTACACCCCTCACACAGATGGTACACCCCTCACACAGATGGTACACCCTCACACAGATGGTACACCCCTCACACAGATGGTACACCCCTCACACAGATGGTACACCCTCACACAGATGGTACACCCTCACACAGATGGTACACCCCTCACACAGATGGTACACACCTCACACAGATGGTACACCCCTCACACAGATGGTACACCCCTCACACAGATGGTACACCCTCACACAGATGGTACACCCTCACACAGATGGTACACCCTCACACAGATGGTACACCCCTCACACAGAAGGTACACCCCTCACACAGATGGTACACCCTCACACAGAAGGTACACCCCTCACACAGATGGTACACCCCTCACACAGATGGTACACCCTCACACAGAAGGTACACCCCTCACACAGATGGTACACCCCTCACACAGATGGTACACCCCTCACACAGATGGTACACCCTCACACAGATGGTACACCCTTCACACAGATGGTACACCCCTCACACAGATGGTACACCCTCACACAGATGGTACACCCTCACACAGATGGTACACCCCTCACACAGATGGTACACCCCTCACACAGATGGTACACCCCTCACACAGATGGTACACCCCTCACACAGATGGTACACCCTCACACAGATGGTACACCCCTCACACAGATGGTACACCCCTCATACAGATGGTACACCCTCACACAGATGGTACACCCCTCACACAGATGGTACACCCCTCACACAGATGGTACACCCTCACACAGATGGTACACCCCTCACACAGATGGTACACCCCTCACACAGATGGTACACCCCTCACACAGATGGTACACCCTCACACAGATGGTACACCCTCACACAGATGGTACACCCTCACACAGATGGTACACCCTCACACAGATGGTACACCCTCACACAGAAGGTACACCCTCACACAGATGGTACACCCTCACACAGATGGTACACCCTCACACAGATGGTACACCCTCACACAGATGGTACACCCTCACACAGAAGGTACACCCCTCACACAGATGGTACACCCTCACACAGATGGTACACCCTCACACAGATGGTACACCCTCACACAGAAGGTACACCCTTCACACAGATGGTACACCCTCACACAGATGGTACACCCTCACACAGATGGTACACCCTCACACAGATGGTACACCCTCACACAGATGGTACACCCTCACACAGATGGTACACCCCTCACACAGATGGTACACCCCTCACACAGATGGTACACCCCTCACACAGATGGTACACCCTCACACAGGTTGTACACCCTCACACAGATGGTACACCCCTCACACAGAAGGTACACCCTCACACAGATGGTACACCCCTCACACAGAAGGTACACCCTCACACAGATGGTACACCCCTCACACAGATGGTACACCCCTCACACAGATGGTACACCCTCACACAGAAGGTACACCCCCGCCCACCTTGTACAGCTTCAGCCTCCACATAGAGTGATCTATATATACCCTGGCCCGCCCTCCCTCACACTGCTCTGGCATAAACAATCCTCCACTCTTACCTACACTACCATGCCCCTACACCCTCCTCTCACACCCCCAGAGAGAGAGAGAGATATATTCAGGTAGTGTAGTCTAGATGTGTGTACTGGGGATCACAGATATTCTTCATCTGAGAGCAACATTATAGCTCCACTACCGGCTGGGAAGATGGCCGCCATAGCCTGGGCAGTTTTTCGAGATTTGAGATATATACAAGAGTTGTTACATTCTTGTAGAGCCACTAGTACGCGTAGCGTTTCGGGCAGGTCCCTGGAATACGATC
Organism: Procambarus clarkii; assembly: GCF_040958095.1. Classification (NCBI taxonomy): domain Eukaryota; kingdom Metazoa; phylum Arthropoda; class Malacostraca; order Decapoda; family Cambaridae; genus Procambarus; species Procambarus clarkii. The sequence continues at coordinate 7,820,717 of NC_091176.1, read as the reverse complement.
CCCGCCGCGAAGAATCGTTGTTACAACCAAGTACACATTTTACTGTTGAGTTAAACAGAGGCTACAGTTAAGGATTTGCGCCCAGTAAATCCTCCCCGGCCAGGATACGAACCCATGACAAAGCGCTCGCGGAACGCCAGGCGAGTGTCTTACCACTACACCACGGAGACTGGTAAACAGAGCACAGCTATGCTGATTTGCATTTCCTCGCTGTGTGTCCCTACCATACGCCTAGCCCTGCCACAAGAGCTACTCAGAACGAAATGTGTATGTAGCACGGGCTATAGTGAGCCCGTAATTGAGCCCTATAGTTTCTTGGTTCTGGTTGGAAGATTTATAGTAGGTAAGTTAGGCTAGTTGAAGTGAGGTGAAGGGATGAATCACTGAGGATGATGATGAATGGTGAGGTATGTTGGATGAGGTTGTGCCAAGACATGTGGGATGGGGGAGAAAGATGGCCGCTCCCCTTGGGAGCAGTGCACTGAGTTTGAATTTGAAGTTGTATTTCTATCTTCATTCTTCCTCTGTGATCTTCTTGTGTTTTGTAAGTGCCAGCGGCCATAAGGGGCTCGCACTGGCGACGAGGGCTCCAGTGGAGCAGTGGTGAGTGAGGAGCTCCTGGAGCACGTCCACTCTCGGCGGCGGCTGGCCAGCTTGTGTGACCCGCCTCACATTACCCACATGAAGGGGTCACTGGGCAGTATATTAAGCGACCACTCTTGTGAAGGAATGGCTGGGAAGGCAACTATCAGGAGGGAGCGCCAAGCCATTACGACTCTATAGCACCTGAAAAGATCACGATAAGGATTTGGGATGGGACGGAGGGGAAGGAATGACGCCCAACCACTTGGACGGTCGGGGATTGAACGCCGATCTGCATGAAGCGAGACCGTAGCTCTACCGTCCAGCCCAAGTGGTTGGACGGAATACCTAGGAAGCAGAGCTTTCTGTCACTCTGAAAAAAGGCCATTCAGCTAAGAGATGAAAGGTCTCAAGCAGGCGGGCGGTGGTTCCCACTGACCAGTCCCATGAATATGTTTATTGTTTGTGATGTGTGTCTATGTATGTATTAACATGATGTACTGAACGGGGTGAGAATAGCTTGAGCTACCTCATCCCTTTGTGTGTATTTGACCTCAATAAACGTATGACTAGGGAGTAATCTCTGAAAGGATTGTTTAGGAATCTCGAAAAGGCATATCTGAATGGCCGCATCATCAGCAAGTTCAGTTGAGAAAGGAGCAAAAATGTTATGTGAGAATGTGTGAGAGTAATAGTGGCTTTAGACATTGTATGTACTAGCTCTATCTATAAATCCATCAATCTTTGTAAAATCTCTTGTATGTATGTACCTTACCTAAATGTACCTTACCTGTACCTTTACAGTCTCCGTGGTGTAGTGGTAAGACACTCGCCTGGCGTTCCGCGAGCGCTATGTCATGGGTTCGTATCCTGGCCGGGGAGGATTTACTGGGCACAATTCCTTAACTGTAGCCTCTGTTTAACGCAACAGTAAAATGTGTACTTGGATGAAAAAACGATTCTTCGCGGCAGGGGATCGTATTCCAAGGACCATAGGATTAAGGACTTGCCCGAAACGCTGCGCGTACTAGTGGCTGTACAAGAATGTAACAACTCTTGTAATGTAACAAATAAACATTTATTTATTTTATTTATATTTATAGTAGTGGTGGTGTGGGAGAAGTGAGACGGCCACCCTAGCCCTCCATGCCACCCACCTGGGAACATGCCAACACCACACCAATGTTTCCTCAAATATTCCAAGAACAGTTGCTTGAAAGCAGTACGCCAAGTGTGAACCTCTAGCCTCTTGTCTAATGTGAACCTATAGCCTCTTGTCTAATGTCCTCTAGCCTTTTGTGTGAACCTTTAGCCTCTTGTATAATGTGAACCTATAGCCTCTTGTATAATGTGAACCTATAGCCTCTTGTCTAATGTCCTCTAGCCTTTTGTGTAAACCTTTAGCCTCTTCTCTAACGTGCTCCTCTAGCCTCTTGTATAATGTGAACCTCTAGCCCTTTTGTATAATGTGAAAATCTAGCCCTCTTCTCTAACGTACACCTCTAGCCTTTTGTATAATGTATATACACCTCTAGCCCCTTGTATAATGTTAATCTCTAGCCTCTTGTCTAATATGAACCTCTAGCCCCTTGTATAATATGAACCTCTAGCCCCTTGTATAATATGAACCTCTAGCCCCTTGTATAATGTGAATCTCTAGCCTCTTGTCTAATATGAACCTCTAGCCCCTTGAATAATATGAACCTCTAGCCCCTTGTATAATGTGAATCTCTAGCCCCTTGTACAAATTGAACCCTAAACCTCTTGTCTAGTATGAACCCTAAACCTCTTGTCTAGTATGAACCCTAAACCTCTTGTCTAGTATGAACCCCTAGCCCCCTTGTATAATGTGAACCTATAGCATTTTGTCTAGTGTGAACCCCTAGCCCCATATATGTGAATCTCTAGACTCTTGCCTAGTGTGAACATCTATCCCCGTGTATAATGTGAACCCTATTACTGCGCTCGTTAATATAATAATAACTACCAATTAAGATGCAGGCAAATCAGCAAAATAAGGTGATCCTCCACAATCACGTAACTAATAACAATTATGTGCCATATTTGCGATTAGGAACTTATTTGCAGTAACTATATTGTATCCTTCCGGCAGATCTTCAGTAGCAACCTGAAGAAATAGCGACATCTGCCTGTTGCAACAACACGTGAGACGTGACAAGGCCATAGCCACGAGGGTCATACCTGGCCGCCTGCCCACGTGTACCACACTTGTACCTATACAAGCCTCGAGGCCCCCTATACTAGGGGGCCTCGTAGCCTGGTGGATAGCGCGCAGGATTCGTAATTCTGTGGCGCGGGTTCGATTCCCGCACGAGGCAGAAGCAAATGGGCAAAGTTTCTTTCACCCTGAATGCCCCTGTTACCTAGCAGTAAATAGGTACCTGGGAGTTAGTCAGCTGTCACGGGCTGCTTCCTGGGGGTGGAGGCCTGGTCGACGACCGGGCCGCGGGGACACTAAAGCCCCGAAATCATCTCAAGATAACCTCAAGATACTGAAGCATTCAAATCAGATAAGGCGATTGAGTACTCAAACTAAATTAGTATAAATTTTCCTGTCATTCGATAATTCTCGATTGATAGGCTACAATAACTCGCCCTCCCCCCAAACTTGTGTAGGGATATGACTTGTGGGAGAATTTCAATCCATACATTGCTCTCAATAAAACATACACTCCAATATGCTATCGTAAGAAATAAAAATAATAATTAAATTTCAATTATATATAAGAACATTAATTAACTAATAATAAAAATAAAATCCCAATTCAAGATTCCCCACACCTCTAACCTCTTGTATAATGTGAACCTCTAGCCTCTTGTATAATGTTAACCTCTAGCCTCTTGTATAATGTGAACCTCTAGCCTCTTGTATAATATGAACCTCTAGCCTCTTGTATAATGTGAACCTCTAGCCTCTTGTATAATGTGAATCTCTAGCCTCTTGTATAATGTGAACCTCTACCCTCTTATATATGTGAACCTCTAGCCTCTTGTATAATGTGAACCTCTAGCCTCTTGTATAATGTGAACCTCTAGCCTCTTGTATAATGTGAACCTCTAGCCTCTTGTATAATGTGAACCTCTAGCCTCTTGTATAATGTGAACCTCTACCCTCTTGTATAATGTGAACCTCTACCCTCTTGTATAATGTGAACCTCTAGCCTCTTGTATAATGTGAACCTCTAGCCTCTTATATATGTGAACCTCTAGCCTCTTGTATAATGTGAACCTCTACCCTCTTGTATAATGTGAACCTCTACCCTCTTGTATAATGGGAACCTCTACCCTCTTGTATATGTGGACCTCTACCCTCTTGTATATGTGAACCTCTAGCCTCTTGTATAATGTGAACCTCTAGCCTCTTGTATAATGTGAACCTCTAGCCTCTTGTATAATGTGAACCTCTAGCCTCTTGTATAATGTGAACCTCTAGCCTCTTGTATAATGTGAACCTCTAGCCTCTTGTATAATGTGAACCTCTAGCCTCTTGTATAATGTGAACCTCTAGCCTCTTGTATATGTGGACCTCTAGCCTCTTGTATATGTGAACCTCTAGCCTCTTGTATAATGTGAACCTCTAGCCTCTTGTATAATGTGAACCTCTAGCCTCTTATATATGTGAACCTCTAGCCTCTTGTATAATGTGAACCTCTAGCCTCTTGTATAATGTGAACCTCTAACCTCTTGTATAATGTGAACCTCTAGCCTCTTGTATAATGTGAACATGTTGCTACTCAAACCTGAATCTAAATCATTTATATATATTATAAACAACAGAGGTCCCAGGACAGAGCCTTGAGGCACTCCACTTACAACATTTTCCCACTCTGACTTAACTCCATTTATACTAATTCTCTGTTTCCTTTGGTATAGCCAAAGCCCTTTGGTATAGCCCTAATCCAACTTAATATAGCACCCCCAATACCATGAGCCTCTATCTTTTTAATCAGTCTTTCATGTGGCACTGTATCAAGAGCTTTGGTAAAGTCAAGGTACACAACATCACAATCCTTACCACTATCAACTGCCTCAACTATACTGGAATAAAAAGGTAACAAATTTGTTAAACTTGAACGGCCATTTGTAAAACCCCTGTTGCGACTCATTTATGTTTTTCAAGAAGAAGACGAATTTTATTTGCAATTATCGATTCAAGTAACTTTCTCACAATAGACGTTAGGCTAATTGGCCGATAGTGTGACACAAGAGAATTATCTCCTTTCTTAAAAATTGGTAACACATTAGCAACCTTCCAAGACTCTGGCACTCTGCCTGACTATTGATTTATTAAATATGGTAGACAGTGGCTCGGAAAGCTCCTCTTTGCATTCTTTAAGCACCCTGGCAAACACTTCATCCGGCCCTGGGGATTTGTTTGGTTTGAGTTTAACTATTTGTATTTAACTATTTGAGTTTAACTATTACATCCTCCCTGGTAACTGCTAAACTAGTCAATCTGTCCTCGTCCCCACCCACATAGACTTGTTCGGCTGAAGGCATATTGTTAAGTTCCTCTTTAGTAAATACAGATATAAAATATTTATTAAAAATACTACTCATCTCTTCATCATTATCTGTTATTTGACCTGTCTCAGTTTTTAATGGACCTATCCTTTCCCCAATCTTTGTCGGATATAACTGGATAAATCCTTTAGGATTTGTCTTTGCTTGCTCTGCTATGCGAACTTCATAGTTTCTTTTTGCTTTCCTTATCTCTTTTTTAGTATTTCTAACCAGTTGTACGAATTCCTGTTCTAAATAGACTTCCCCATTCTTAATCCTTTTGTACCACGCTCTCTTTTTACCTATAAGGTTCTTCAGATCCTTTGTTATCCACTTTGGATCATTAGTATTCGAGCTATTCAATTTATATGGTATACTACATTCCTGGGCTTCGCTTAGAATATTTTTAAATAGGTTATATTTTTGAATCCACATCGAAAACCACTTTTACGTCACCTATTGCTGGGTTCACGTCTAGCTCCAATACCGGTCCACACCACATACCCAAAACTTTCCAATCTATTTGACCCAACAAATTTCTTAGGCTATTGAAATCAGCTTTTTGAAAATCAGGCACGTTAGCAGAATTTTCTTCTACAGATCTATTCCATTCCATGCTAAATCTGATTTCATTATGATCACTGTTCCCTAGCTCACTCCCTATTTCGATGTCCTTAATTTGTGTTTCCCTGTTAGTTAACACTAAATCTAAAATATTATTTTCCCGCGTTGGTTCCTTAATGTGTTGCGTTATAAAGCAATCGTCAATTAATTCTTGAAAATCTTCTACTTCATTATTCCCTGTTTTGTTCAACCACTTTATTCCACTAAAATTAAAATCACCCATGACATATATACTGTTAGATCTAGATGCTCTAGATATTTCATCCCATAGATGCTTTGCTTCCATTCTGTCTAAATTTGGTGGCCTATATATAACTCCTATTATAATATTATTTGCTTTTTCGTTTAATTCTAGGAAAATAGTTTCTGTGTGTGGCTCAGTTTTGATTCCCTCTTTGAGACTACATTTCAAATTGTCCCTTATATATTTCAATTGTTAGTTTGAACCCCCTCGGCTTAATGTGAACCCCTCCCCCTTGGCTTGGTGTGAGCCCCTTTCCCTTGGCTTAGTGTGAACCCCTTTCCCTTGGCTTAGTGTGAACCCCTTTCCCTTGGCTTAGTGAACCCCCTCCCCCTTGGCTTAGTGTGAGCCCCTTCCCATTGGCTTAGTGTGAACCCCCTCCCCCTTGGCTTAGTGTGAACCCCCTCCCCCTTGGCTTAGTGTTAACCCCCTCCCCCTTGGCTTAGTGTTAACCCCCTCCCCCTTGGCTTAGTGTAAACCCCCTCCCCCTTGGCTTAGTGTGAACCCCCTCCCCCTTGGCTTAGTGTTAACCCCCTCCCGCTTGGCTTAGTGTGAACCCTCCCCCTTGACTTAGTGTGAACCCTCCCCCTTGGCTTAGTGTGAACCCTTAGCTTAGTGTGAACCCTTCCCCCTTGGCTTAGTGTGAACCCTTCCCCCTTGGCTTAGTGTGAACCTTTCCCCATTGGCTTAGTGTGAACCCTTCCCCCTTGGCTTAGTGTGAATCCTCTCCCTTGGCTTAGTGTGAACCCTTAGCTTAGTGTGAACCCTTCCCCCTTGGCTTAGTGTGAACCCTTCCCCCTTGGCTTAGTGTGAACCTTTCCCCATTGGCTTAGTGTGAACCCTTCCCCCTTGGCTTAGTGTGAATCCTCTCCCTTGGCTTAGTGTGAACCCCTCCCCCTTGGCTTAGTGTGAACCCTTCCCCCTTGGCTTAGTGTGAACCCTTCCCCCTTGGCTTAGTGTGAACCCTTCCCCCTTGGCTTAGTGTGAACCCCTCCCCCTTGGCTTAGTGTTAACTCCCTCCCCCTTGGCTTAGTGTGAACTCTTCCTCCTTGGCTTAGTGTGAACCCCCTCCCCCTTGGCTTAGTGTTAACCCCCCCCCCCTTGGCTTAGTGTGAACCCTCCCCCTTGACTTAGTGTGAACCCTCCCCCTTGGCTTAGTGTGAACCCTTAGCTTAGTGTGAACCCTTCCCCCTTGGCTTAGTGTGAACCCTTAGCTTAGTGTGAACCCTTCCCCCTTGGCTTAATGTGAACCCTTCCCCCTTGGCTTAGTGTGAACCTTTCCCCATTGGCTTAGTGTGAACCCTTCCCCCTTGGCTTAGTGTGAACCCTTAGCTTAGTGTGAACCCTTCCCCCTTGGCTTAATGTGAACCCTTCCCCCTTGGCTTAGTGTGAACCTTTCCCCATTGGCTTAGTGTGAACCCTTCCCCCTTGGCTTAGTGTGAACCCCTCTCCCTTGGCTTAGTGTGAACCCCTCCCCCTTGGCTTAGTGTGAACCCTTCCCCCTTGGCTTAGTGTGAACCTTTCCCCATTGGCTTAGTGTGAACCCTTCCCGCTTGGCTTAGTGTGAACCCTTCCCCCTTGGCTTAGTGTGAACCCTTCCCCCTTGGCTTAGTGTGAACCCTTCCCCCTTGGCTTAGTGTGAACCCTTCCCCATTGGCTTAGTGTGAACCCCTCCCCCTTGGCTTAGTGCGAACCCTTCCCCCTTGGCTTAGTGTGAACCCCTCCCCATTGGCTTAGTGTGAACTCTTCCTCCTTGGCTTAGTGTGAACCCCTCCCCCTTGGCTTAGTGTGAACCCTTCCCCCTTGGCTTAGTGTGAACCCCTCCCCATTGGCTTAGTGTGAACTCTTCCTCCTTGGCTTAGTGTGAACCCCTCCCCCTTGGCTTAGTGTGAACCCCCTCCCTTTGGCTTAGTGTGAACCCCTCCCTCTTGTCTTAGTGTGAACCCCTCCCCCTTGTCTTAGTGTGAATCCCTCCCCCTTGGCTTAGTGTGAACCCCTCTCCCTTGGCATAGTGTGAACCCCCTCCCCCTTGGCTCAGTATGAACCCCTTCCCTTGGCTTAGCGTGAACCTCTCCCCCTTGGCTTAGTGTGAACCCCCTCCCCCTTGGCTTAGTGTGAACCCCCTCCCCCTTGTCTTAGTGTGAACCCCCTCCGCCTTGTCTTAGTGTGAACCCCCTCCCCCTTCGTCTTAGTGTGAACCCCCTCCCCCTTTGCTTAGTGTAAACCCCCTCCCCCTTGTCTTAGTGTGAACCCCCTCCCCCTTGGCTTAGTGTGAACCCCCTCCCCCTTGGCTTAGTGTGAACCCCTCCCCCTTGGCTTAGTGTGAACCCCTCCCTCTTGTCTTAGTGGGAACCCCTCCCCCTTGGCTTAGTGTGAACCCCTCCCTCTTGTCTTAGTGGGAACCCCTCCCCCTTGGCTTAGTGTGAACCCCTCCCTCTTGGCTTGTGTGAACCCCTCCCCCTTGGCTTAGTGTGAATCCCTCCCTCTTGGCTTAGTGTGAACCCCTCCCCCTTTGCTTAGTGTGAACCCCCTCCCCCTTGTCTTAGTGTGAACCCCCTCCCCCTTGGCTTAGTGTGAACCCCCTCCCCCTTGGCTTAGTGTGAACCCCTCCCCCTTGGCTTAGTGTGAACCCCTCCCTCTTGTCTTAGTGGGAACCCCTCCCCCTTGGCTTAGTGTGAACCCCTCCCTCTTGGCTTGTGTGAACCCCTCCCCCTTGGCTTAGTGTGAATCCCTCCCTCTTGGCTTGTGTGAACCCCTCCCCCTTGGCTTAGTGTGAACCCCTCCCCCTTGGCTTAGTGTGAACCCCTCCCCCTTGGCTTAGTGTGAACCCCTCCCCCTTGGCTTAGTGTGAATCCCTCCCCCTTGGCTTAGCGTGAACCCCTCCCCCTTGGCTTAGTGTAAACCCCTCCCCCTTGGCTTAGTGTGAACCCCTCCCCCTTGGCTTAGTGTAAACCCCTCCCCCTTGGCTTAGTGTGAACCCCTCCCTCTTGGCTTGTGTGAACCCCTCCCCCTTGGCTTAGTGTGAATCCCTCCCTCTTGGCTTGTGTGAACCCCTCCCCCTTGGCTTAGTGTGAACCCCTCCCCCTTGGCTTAGTGTGAACCCCTCCCCCTTGGCTTAGTGTGAACCCCTCCCCCTTGGCTTAGTGTAAACCCCTCCCCCTTGGCTTAGTGTGAACCCCTCCCCCTTGGCTTAGTGTGAACCCACTGCCCCTTGGCTTAGTGTGAACCCCTCCCCCTTGGCTTAGTGTGAACCACTCCCCCTTGGCTTAGTGTGAACCCCTCCCCCTTGGCTTAGTGTGAACCCCTCCCCCTTGGCTTAGTGTGAACCCCTCCCCCTTGGCTTAGTGTGAACCCCTCCCTCTTGGCTTGTGTGAACCCCCTCCCCCTTGTCTTAGTGTGAACCCCCTCCGCCTTGTCTTAGTGTGAAACCCCCTCCCCCTTCGTCTTAGTGTGAACCCCCTCCCCCTTTGCTTAGTGTGAACCCCCTCCCCCTTGTCTTAGTGTGAACCCCCTCCCCCTTGGCTTAGTGTGAACCCCCTCCCCCTTGGCTTAGTGTGAACCCCCTCCCCCTTGGCTTAGTGTGAACCCCTCCCCCTTGGCTTAGTGTGAACCCCTCCCTCTTGTCTTAGTGGGAACCCCTCCCCCTTGGCTTAGTGTGAACCCCTCCCTCTTGGCTTGTGTGAACCCCCTCCCCCTTGGCTTAGTGTGAACCCCTCCCCCTTGGCTTAGTGTGAATCCCTCCCCCTTGGCTTAGTGTGAACCCCTCCCTCTTGTCTTAGTGGGAACCCCTCCCCCTTGGCTTAGTGTGAACCCCTCCCTCTTGTCTTAGTGGGAACCCCTCCCCCTTGGCTTAGTGTGAATCCCTCCCTCTTGGCTTAGTGTGAACCCCTCCCCCTTGGCTTAGTGTGAACCCCTCCCCCTTGGCTTAGTGTGAATCCCTCCCCCTTGGCTTAGTGTAAACCCCTCCCCCTTGGCTTAGTGTGAACCCCTCCCCCTTGGCTTAGTGTGAACCCCTGCCCCTTGGCTTAGTGTGAATCCCTCCCCCTTGGCTTAGTGTGAACCCCTCCCCCTTGGCTTAGTGTGAACCCGTCCCCCTTGGCTTAGTGTGAACCCCTCCCCCTTGGCTTAGTGTGAACCCTCCCCCTTGACTTAGTGTGAACCCTTCCCCCTTGGCTTAGTGTGAACCCTTCCCCCTTAGCTTAGTGTGAACCCCCTCCCCCTTGGCTTAGTGTGAACCTTTCCCCCTTGGCTTAGTGTGAACCCTTCCCCCTTGGCTTAGTGTGAACCCCTCCCCCTTGGCTTAGTGTGAACCCCTCCTTGTCTTAGTGTGAACCCACTGCCCCTTGGCTTAGTGTGAACCCTTCCCCCTTGGCTTAGTGTGAACCCACGGCCCCTTGGCTTAGTGTGAACTTACTGCCCCTTGGCTTAGTGTGAACCCTTCCCCCTTGGCTTAGTGTGAACCCACTGCCCCTTGGCTTAGTGTTGCCAGGTCTTACGTCGATCACTTGAAGGTGAATTCTCCCCTCTAGTCATGACCTCTGGCTCAATGGCTGCCAATTTTGTGCATCACTCTTCAAAACTGGCCGTGACTCTACTGATACTCCGTGTCCATATAATCAGGGTCCTCAAGACTGGTACGGTATAGTCGCTCCGTGTCAGAGTTAGTTACGTACCCCCTACATGGGTACATTATAGCCACGTATCCCCCAGATGGGTACAGGAACAGCAGACAACAACAATCACGACAGGAAGAATAGACAGTAACCATCGCAGCAGGAACAGCACTGGTAATAGAACATTGACGAGACAATGGAGAAATAGTATTAGAGAAACTGCAGCAGCAGCAGGTGGGAGACTTACCTTGAGGCCGGAGCTGCTGGGGGCGGTGTCGTAGAGATTAGCCGTCATGTCGCAGGTGGAGGAGGCCAGGGAGGAGGAGGCGGAGCCCTGGGAGCCCCGGGTCCAGTTGGTGTCGGGCACCTCCAGCAGGTTGAGAGACGGGTCGTGCGGACTTGTGAAGTCGTCCATGTCCAGGTCGGCCAGCAAGCGGTCCGGGGACATGCCTCGTGCCGGCGACCCTTCAGGAGAGTCAATGGGCGACAATCCCCGCACAGGAGACTCCTCCGCGATCAGAGGGTGATGAGGGACGTTGGAACGCGTATTAGACATGACGACGGCGGCACAGGTGGTTAGCGAGAGTAATTAAAATATGCGTTGACCGGTTGTTAGGCGTCACTCTCCAGCAGGAGTAGTATACCTGAGGACGTGAGACACTCCGGCGGCGCTCGGGGTCACCTGCTTAGCACGAGACAAGACGCTTCTAACTTATAATTATAAATAATGTGTATGACTGGTTAGACAGGTGGGTGATGGCACAGAGGTGCGGTGCGGGTGGCTGAGAGTACGAGCGACCACTGCGGGTGTCTGCGTCTGCTTACTGCCCGGGTGACCGGCTCTATGCCAACTCCCCTTCACTGGGCTGCCCCTTTCCCCTCTGGCCCGCTACCCTCTCACCTTCCGGCTACGTACCCCGGCTCCTGGGGCCAGATTCACGAAGCAGTTCCTCAAGCACTTACGAACCTGTACATCTTTTCTCAATCTTTGGCGGCTCTGTTTACACTTATTAAACAGTTAATGAGCTCCGAAGTACCAGGAGGCTGTTTAAAACAATAACAACAGTTGATTGGCAAGTTTTCATGCTTGTAAACTGTTTAATAAATGTAACCAAAGGTGTTAAAGATTGAGGAAAGATGTACACGTTCGTAAGTACTTGCGTAACTGCTTCGTGAATCTGGCCCCTGCTCTGCCCAGCACCAAGCCAAAGTACGTCAAAAGTAGGTTAATGTGGAAACAACTTTAGGATGAAAGGTGTTGCCTAACGCTAGTCTAATGCTATTTCCACCGGGTTGTGTAAGGACCGGTCCCAGGAGGGTGTCGACGGTCACACATCTTTACTTCATTCTAGAATTCCTAAAGATAGCGATTGAGCGACGACTATGAGAGAGGCGTGTGAGGCAAGTCGAGTGAGGGTGAACACAAACAAGTTTTATGTATATCCCGTGACATATTGACTACAATCACGTACAGGCCTACACCACCTGCAGCAGGCAAACTCTGGGTAGTCTGCCAAGACCCAAGCCTTACTTAAGCTAAGCAATATATAGTGTTAAACAAATTTCATTTTATTAATTTTTGGCTAAATATAGTAGCCTATCCCACACACTTTCGCAACATTTAGGTATATCTGTATGTTTGCAGCTGTCAAATGCTAAGACTGCACTCCTCGCAGGATGGTTGATCATACAGAGGCATGTGATCAGTAACCCACCACTCTTAACTTTGGATACAGTACGAGGATTTTCTCTAGAATACAAGTGAATTAATAAAAATACTGCAGATACCTCACACCGGCAGGTCCAATGACTGGCGACCCCATAATATAGTATGTGAGATTATGACCCAGTTCATGCTCACAGAGTTTGTATATGGATTGCTCACGGTTGAGAGATCCGCCCCTTGTAGCCACCTGACATAGGTAAGGGCAGTCCTGCCTGATCCTGACAGCCAGTACATCGCACTCTGGCGCACTCTTTTGTGGTGCTCGTATACCTAGATTTCAGATCTAAACAAATCATAGCTTTTTATACTGGTACTTTCTTGTCTTCGAGCGATTATGATTTCTCTCCTATCAGACCTGAATGTTTGGAGCAATATTGTCTTAATATCATAGATGGGGGATACCTAGGTCTAGTTCAACTTTATTCTTGTTGCATACTAGGCTTCTGCGTCTGTGCCATGGTGATGTGTTATATGAGAGATGGAATCCATATCAAATATATTTTAAACCCTTTATTCTGTGCATTGAGCAGGTTATTTATATTTGCTAATATGAAGTTTTTGCTCTCTGTCTTGCAGAAGTCCTCAAATGCTTGAAGAGCAGACTTTGAATCCTAGAAAGCAACATTTCTTAGTGTGAACAAATCCACAAAGGCTGTGATGAGGGTTCGAATCTGCGTCCGAGAGGATCCCAGATGCGCCTTAGTCGACTGTGCCAAGACATGCAAAATTGCAACCGGGAGTGCCACTGCCCTCTCGCGGATCCTGTAGCCTCTCCGAGACACAAACCAGAGTTTTACACAATTCCCCCATGCACCCGGGCTCTGTCAACAAGCTATTCCACCTCTTCCCCCCCTACTTCATTACACACAGAAATCACAATAGCGAGATGCATCTAATGAACAAATCCACAAGGCATTTGTTCAAATCCATAAATCCCTCGTGGATTTGTTCATTTGATGCATCACGCTATTCTGATTTATGTGTGTACTTCTACGTGTGATTTTTAGCGTACTAGTAGCTAGGCATAGTGCAGGAAGCTCAGTTAGTGTAGAGTTGAACTAGTTGTTTAGTCTGACACATAGTTTGTGTATAAATATTATTTCCACAAACCCTACAGGCTGCTGCTGAGCGTCCTGGCGACGACTGCACTCAGCCACCAGAGTAGACTCAGTGCTCGTGAGGTAAGAGTTTTATGACAGAGAAGGCGATTGTTTCAAATGTGAGAGCTTCTTGAAGAGCAGGATTCTCATTGGCTTTCTTGGTGTTGGGTGTGTATGGTACTTAAATGGTGAGGTAGAGATAAAGAAGGATATCAGTGTTAAGTAGATAACATTTAAAAGGTGTGTTCAAATTTGTGAAAAATTTTACTTAATCATTTATCATACAATGAGTGAGTTGATCTGCTAGTATCACTCAACAGAGTATTTTTGGCACAAAATAGTTTATCTTTTAGCAATGGTTATGTCGGATTTCTCATGACTTTAATGCAAAAGGTGGTGTTGACTTGCAGGATTCTCTCTAGTATGGATGGAAGCTTCCGTTCTTCCCTCATGTTACAACCCGTCCTCGACTCAAGTCCATTACATTCAGCGGTCAACCCCACAGACGCATTCATATATTTTAACATGCTGTTCATTCAAAACGGGAATTTTCTCAAGTATAAATTAATATTATAATATATTAGCATATTGTGTATATATAGGCATAGCTTAGGTTAGGTTAGGTGTTTAGGTTCTGTTGGCGATTATTTGTATTTGTAGTACGTGGGTGGAGCATTTATAGCATTGTGATTCGAACAAAATTCGTCAGTGAAGCACTTGTTCCGGATATGTTCGAACGTCAGCAGTTGTGAGTCGTGTGTAAACCGCTTTTCATTCATAAACAGGGGGTTTGGCGGGTGCATGGAATCACTTTTGGATCTTTGTTTGGAGGACGGGCTGCATGTTAATGGTTCATATGCAACCTTGGGCACCAAGAATCATCCTCATGGCTTCATTTTATATTACTTCTACTTTGTTCACAATAGAGGTGGTGAAATTAATTAAGTGCAAGGTACGCAATTAGGGATCTAATGAACATCATGTAAAAATACTTTAGCTACTCCAGAATATTTAACATTGATACAATAGTCTTATCAGTAAGTGATTTCAGTGGTTTAAGGCTTTCCAAGAGTTTAACCACCACTACCCACCTAGACCCGTCCTGTGAGTGAGGGCAGGTATACGGAAGTCGCACACACACACACACACACACGCACACTCATCCTCTAGGTGGGCAGGAAATTCTCATAAATTTTCAAAACGTTATGAAAAACGTTAAAGTGTCCTTTCCTAACCTCTGCGCGTACGCCGGACGACTCAAATAGAAAACGGAACAGAACGTCACTTTTGTGAGTCGATTTCATTTCAAATTACGTCCAAATTTGGCCATAGTGCGCATACGAGCCAAAAGTGACGTTATTTTTAAGAGGACGGGTTGATTGAGATACATTACAAGGATTTTGAGTAATATGTAATTTGGGACGCAATATTTGTAAATATCTTAAATACTAGCTATAGAGTAGGCTCTATAAATTCTTGGATAGTGTTCATATTAAATAACATGGCAACAAGATAATGGAGAGGGCGAGAGAGTGCAGTTTTGTTGGCAAAATTAACATTTGGTCAAAAATTACCTCAACAGTCGGTGGTAACTCCCAGAGACACTCACACCCGAGCCTAAGCCGAGCAGTAGTAATACTTAAATGCTTGATGATCGTATGAAGACGGGGACAGGAAGCCAGGGGCTAGTCAGTGATTCGCAAACCCCCTACCCCCTCCACCCAATTAGTCCTGAGGACGAACTAAGTGTTAAACTGAAATTCTGTATTGTCTTGACTTCTTCGTCTTTGGCGAGGTGATTCGATGGGTTTAAACCCAATGGGTGATAAAGAACATACAGATTATTCTCCTACATTGTGGCTTGATGAGCTTAAAGTTTGTAGCCCTTGAGTGAGTTAATCTGCAACATTTAAAGAAGTGGTTTGGATTAGTATCTTCCAAGTTGTTTAAGATGTTAAACAATTCAATGAAATCAGGTTTGTCGTTTCTGGTATGTAGTGTCAAGGTTCTCACCCCTTCCTACTTTATATGGTTAGGGCCGCTCCCACGGGTCTTCGCCCCTCTGTACGCCACTGCTCGCCCCGGGGGCTCCCCAGTCTACCAAGGGCTGGCCTTATATGCCCCTAGCCCACCTGTCTCCCAGCTAAACCTTCCTGTCTTGACACTGGGATACTCTCTCTTAGATATCGAGTCTATTCCAGGTCGCCAGCTGGGTGTTCATGCTCGTGTCCCAGCAACACGTCAGTGGTCTCTCTCATTAGTTGTCTTAAAGCAAGGATGCAATCTCATGTGCAATGTGAGGTGACATAAATGGTTTCACTCAAAATAGCCCTAGAGAATGGAGGCTCACACATTGGTAACATTAAAAGTTTACTGAAGAAAACATATAAACTTGCATAAGGAAATACTACATAATATAGGTGGAATTGTCCGGTGGCTGCAACACGCCTCTCGTCGCGCCTCAGGCAACACGATCAGCTGGACTATTCAAAGTTTGTTTCTGACCTCTTGAAAATCCAGCCATTTCCAGATACACTAACGTCACTGCATCTACACATTTATGTTCACACACAGACATGATCACAACCTACAAAATCCTCAGAGGAATCGACCGGGTAAACAAGGATAAACTATTCAACACTGGTGGGACGCGAACAAGGGGACACAGGTGGAAGCTGAGTACCCACATGAGCCACAGAGACGTTAGAAGGAACTTTATCAGTGTCAGAGTAGTTAACGGATGGAATGCATTAGGCAGTAATGTGGTGGAGGCTGACTCCATACACAGTTTCAAGTGTAGATATGATAGAGCCCAGTAGGCTCAGGAACCTGTACACCAGTTGATTGACAGTTGAGAGGCGGGACCAAAGAGTCAAAGCTCAACCCCCGCAAGCACAAATAGGTGAGTACACACCAACTCCTGCCTACATGAGCTCCTAGCCTAACACTCTATCATATAGACAATAAATGGTAACAAGAAATGTTCACGATATACAGAATATCCTAGCTCGCCTAGATCAAAGGGGTAAAGGGAGGGATAATTATCTACCTTAGTTCATTCCGTTGCGAAGCCGACTCGTCCTCTGGCGAGGGATGTTGAGGTTCCTGGTCCTGGCGTCTGGTCTTCCGTTGATCAGTTTCCCACACACACACACACACACAAGTTCCTCAGTCATCCTTGTTGTAGCGCGTCTTCGCTGTCCTCACACCCGGCAGGCATGGCCCTCCTCCTCTTCTTTGGGGTGCTGGAGACAGGTACCTGCACCGTCGTCCTCTTCCTTCTCTCACTGGCACTGTAGACACAACTTGCAGTCCAGTACGGCTTCCCCTTTCCTCACTTAAAGTAGATTTGGCCCGGCCGTCACTACTCGCTTGATATGTAGAACGTGGTCCGCTGGGCGTCCCAGACGTCTCCAGCGCAACGTTTGTCCCTGCTACAGACTCTTGATAATAGAGCTCCTGACTCTCTAACCCGGCCAATCCTTGCTTCTTGGCCCTCCGCGGATGTCGAGTGACCTTCCAGAATGTCCGTAGTATCAAAGCGATGCTTAAATCCATTGGTAGGGGCTCTCTAGCCTCTAGATCCGGAGCTCACTAGAGCGCGCCCACACTCTATGACGGTCCGTGACGTACTCTGCCCGCCCGGGCGCCAGCCGCCCCGGGAGCCCTCCTCCTCGTGACGTCACACCGCCTGAGGGCTCTCGTCATTGGTCCCTTCCGGCACATGACCCTACCTGGCCAATCAGGTGCCGGCAGGCGCCGCGACGCTTTGGCGGGAAACAGAGTGGCCCGGTGCCATTTTGTGGCACAAAAGGGCGTAAGCCCCTTGCATAATCAAACTTAAATGGCAATTTTACAGTCAACCTGATAACGCTCCACACTCTCACACATATGAAAATATTCCCTGAATATCAGAGAACGCTCTGGTTATGGAGATATGACTCTTTGAGTTGGGTTAGGAGAAATATAAGGGTGAGACACCGTCACAGTAGGCCTATGTCTGTCCTATGTCTAGTGTTAGTCCTTTCTGGCCTGTTGTCGTCGTGAGGGGGCTTGGTAGGCGGCTGCTGGAGTGCTATGCTCCACGAGTCAGTCGTCTGTCCTTTTGTGGCCTTATGCTCCTGCTGCTGTCTTCACCAATTGCCCAGAAATCTTTTCCTTTTTCTTGTGTTTCATTTTTCTCCCCCCCCCCCTCTTTTCCTTTCTAATCGTCATTTCCTGCCGACCTTTTGCCAGTCTTGATTATTTTTTCGGACTTCCTTCTGTTTTGATGCCCGGGTGTTTGAGGAGGCATACTCTCTCACCCATAGAACTGTAGTACTCAGCGTCTCGAGTGAGGGGACCCTTTTATTGTCAATCCTCCTTTCGTTGCTGAACCCGATCTCGACGGACTGACGGTTCTTAAGGTGGCGATTGTGGGGCGTATACTCACTATACTCCTCTGCCGCAGATCTGGATGAAGATCCGCAAGAATGCAGGTAAGTTCGTTCCAGATGTCTCGCCGGTTCTTCACCTCCGTGGTACTCTTGTGGCAGACCCAGTGACGGTCGCGACCGAACTGGGTTCCCACTTTTCTTCTGTTAGCTCTGGTTCTCATCTTCCTCAATGATTCCTTATTCGTAAGCCCATTCTTGAATCTCATCCTTTAGATTTCCACCCTCATCTCTGCCTTCCCTATAACGATCCCTTCTCTCTCTCTGAACTTCAGTCTGCCCTGGCCCTCTGTGGTTCTATGGCAGCAGGCTTGGATGACGTTCATTATGAGATGCTTCGCCATCTCCCTCCTTGCACGTCTCGGTATTTACTGAGTTTGTATAACCAGGTCTGTGAGCCGTCGTCAGTCCCTGAGGACTGGTTCGATGCCGCTGTACTTGCTATTGGGAAACCGGGGTCTCTCCGGACATGCAGCTTTCTCACATATACTGTGTGTATATATATATATATATATATATATATATATATATATATATATATATATATATATATATATATATATATATATATGTCGTACCTAGTAGCCAGAATGCACTTCTCGGCCAACTATGCAAGGCCCGATTTGCCTAATAAGCCAAGTTTTCCTGAATTAATATATTCTCTATTTTTTTCTTATGAAATGATAAAGCTACCCATTTCATTATGTATGAGGTAAATTTGTTTTATTGGAGTTAAAATTAACGTAGATATATGACCGAACCTAACCAACCCTCCCTAACCTATCTTTATAGGTTAGGTTAGGTTAGGTATCCGAAAAAGTTAGGTTAGGTAGGTTAGGTAGTCGAAAAACAATTAATTCATGAAAACTTGGCTTATTAGGCAAATTGGGCCTTGAATAGTAGGCTGAGAAGTGCGTTCTGGCTACTAGGTACGACATATATATATATATATATATATATATATATATATATATATATATATATATATATGAAATAATGCTAAGGAAAAAAAAAAAATATATATATATATATATATATATATATATATATATATATTTATATATATAAATATAATATTTATATATATATATATATATATATATATATATATATATATGAAATAATGCTAAGGAAAAAAATATATATATATATATATATATATATATATATATATATATATATATATATATATATATATATATATATATATATATATATATATATATATATATATATGTCGTACCTAATAGCCAGAACGCACTTCTCAGCCTACTATTCAAGGCCCGATTTGCCTAATAAGCCAAGTTTTCATGAATTAATGTTTTTTCGTCTACCTAACCTACCTAACCTAACCTAACCTAGCTTTTTTTGGCTACCTAACCTAACCTTACCTATAAATATAGGTTAGGTTAGGTTAGGTAGGGTTGGTTAGGTTCGGTCATATATCTACGTTAATTTTAACTCCAATAAAAAAAAATTGACCTCATACATAGAGAAAAGGGTTGCTTTATCATTTCATAAGAAAAAAATTATAGTAAATATATTAATTCAGGAAAACTTGGCTTATTAGGCAAATCGGGCCTTGAATAGTAGGCTGAGAAGTGAGTTCTGGCTACTAGGTACGACATATATATATATATATATATATATATATATATATATATATATATATATATATATATATATATATATATATATATATATATATATATATATATATATATATATATATATATATAATGTGTGTGTGTGTGTGTGTTCTTTATCCATTTTTTCCTCATGTCCCTTTCTATTATTTCCAGTTCCTTCCTCTCTAATCACAAGTTGGATGTACTCACCTAATTGTGCTTGCGGGGGTTGAGCTCTGGCTCTTTGGTCCCGCCTCTCAACAGTCAATTAACTGATGTACAGGTTCCTGAGCCTTTTGGGCTCTATCATATCTACACTTGAAACTGTGTATAGAGTCAGCCTCCACCACATCACTGCCTAATGCATTCCATTTGTCAACTACTCTTGACACTAAAAAAAAAAATCTAATGTCCGGCTTATTTGGGCATTCAATTGCCACCAGTGTCCCCTAGTGCATGTTCCCCTTGTATTAAATAATCTGTCTTTATCTACATTATCAATTCCTTTGAGAATCTTGTATGTGGTGATCATGTCCCCCTAACTCTTCAGTCTTCCAGTGATGTGAGGTTCAATTCCCGTAGTCTCTCTGCGTAGCTCATACCCCCCCATGTGTTTGGTGACTATAGTCTAGACTTTTTCTTTCACGGTGAGCTAGTAACAACAACTTTGCTTTGGCAATAGCCAAGCAAATAAACTGAAAAATTTGGCAAATGTATGATGTGTTAATAAAAACTATTTAGTTCAAGAGCTATGTATTTAACATTGTCTAACATATACAAGCACTGAAGGCATACCATGAATCAATATTCTACATACTGAGAGGAAATGATAATGATAATCATATCAAAAGATAAATGGTCTTTAATTTTGTGTCACATGAAAAATTTAATCAATTTCATAACATATTTAAGTAAAAAATAATTTTATATATAATCTAGGAACCTTAAAGCTATAAAGTTTACATCTTAGCTTAAATGATTTAAAAACATGTTATAATGCAGTGTGCAATCAGAAATTATGCTAATTTTGTTTTAAACTATATTTTATACCCAACTGTCATTTTTACATTGCTATGGCAATAAACAGTAGTTCTTTATTTCATATAAAAATACAATATCAGTGATCTAATTTATTTTTGTGCCATTAAATTTAATGCAATTTTAAAATATTAAGATAAGTTAAGCTGGTAATAAACACTCAAGGCATACAAGAAAAACTTGTTTATATGACTGATATGATGTATTTTAATACATCAAACTTTACTATACTATACTGAGATTCAACATACCAGGTTAAAATCTTTATATTTTTATTTCTACCACCTTGAGGAGTATGTCATGGATGTTCAACCCAACAGTACAATAATGACTTATTGTTTAATATTAGCGGCTCAAAAAACAGGTTATTGATTATTTAATTAATAGTAATATAAACTTCAGGACTGCATCATTCTGGGAACATAACTGAAAAGAACAAATCCACAAGGGCCGTGATGAGGGTTCAAATCTACACCTGAATCATCACGCCATTGTGATTTCTGTGTGTATAACTGAAAAGCATTGATGTGAGATGTGCACATGTAGGTGGGATGTGTACATATAGGTGGGATGTGCACATGTGGGTGGCATCATGACAGCTGATCATTTTCTCCACTGCCATGTATGAGGGATGTCACTGATTATTTTAAAAAGTAACTTCTTCAGTAGAGTGCTAATTATTATTTCATGTCTGTTTAACAATGCTAGAGTCAACGAAGATAAATTACACAGTAATTTTTCAAGAGACATTTTGAATCATAAATTTTGCTGAATGATTTGTATTGTGAAATGAACACTTCTATTAAGAAGTGCCCGAAACGCTATGTGCGTTTAAAGTTCCGCTATTGCCAAAAAAACATTGATATTGCCCGAAACGCTATGCGTACTAGTGGCTTTAGGTATTGTATATACTAGCTCTATCTATAAATCCAACATTATGTTTGTAAAACAACTACGTATGTACTTTCCTGAATAAACTTTACTTACTTACTTCTATATGGAAGTAATGATGTCACTTACATGACTCACCTGTTACTGTGATCAGTGCAACACTAAATACTGTATTTATTGGCACTTAATGCAACAAAAGAGAATTAATCTATGGAATTAGTTTGACTGCATATTACATGTGACTTTATTTTTCTTCTGACTTTGATTGGCTTGGAGTGCTACATGCTTTCTGCCCAATTGGCATCTTTGAAATACCAATGTCCTTGTCCTTGAAATTTTTGTGTTTTTCTTTCTGTGGTTCTACTGCATGTGTATGTATACACACATGCATACACAGTATTTAACACAGGATTTAACCTGTACACAGTATTTAAATTTAAAAATAATTTTATATGCAAATCATGTCTGTCAAAAGAGAAACTACTGTAAGTATCTGTCTTGGAAACGTTTAGGCAACTCACATTCTCATTTCAATAATACTGTGTAATTCTTAACCTTATTAACTTTGAATCAAATCCATTAAGTTTCCATAACTCACTTGAATTAAGACAACCACAAAATATAAATTAGCACAAATACACAAAAGTACATCACATTTGATTACATTTATTACAAGTATATGTCTCTATTGCTGCTGAACGAAGCAGCAACACTAAGTCTGGTCAACCAAGTTAATTATAAGATGCATCCAATAGTAGAACCAACCTCTTGCCTGGGGGTAAAACAGCATACTTCATCTTAAAAGACAAAACAAAAATCTAGCAGCTTGATGCAGAACCTAAAATTCAAATGCAAAAAAAAAAAAAGGCTAAAATCTCAAAAGTGCTGTATTGAGCTTTAATTTTAATAAATCAGTGCTTAATGAGATGAAAAAGATTTGACTGATGTGAATCGAGTAATCATGTCAAACGCCCACTGTGGCTGGTCGTGAGGTATCATATGCCCAGCATTGCGAACAAGGACTTGAGCAAAGCCAGGAACCTCTCTCACATAACCAGCAACAGTGCCATTCACACGCCACACAAAACGTGGTGCTTCTTGGTACTTGGCAGCATTCTTCCATTTCAAGGAGTTAAGGAAGTTCTCAGTAAGTGTATATGCAATGATCACATCCAGCTGGCCATTGTATATCAATACTCTGTAGTTATCCAGCAACTGTGGAGAAGAATACAAATGACTACATGCTTATTATAAGAATTTCTGAAAAAAAATTAATGGACATTTAAAAACATCATTGATGGATATGAAGGATTTTTTCTTAAAGGACCATGGGAAGCAACAATACGTTCAGGAAGATATCTGTAAGTGAATTTACAACAAATCTGCTGTTACTTCAAAACCATAGTGTTCCAGAACCCATGCTGAATGCCATGATACAAGAATAATAAATCCAACACTAAACTGCCTTAGTAAATATAGTCATGTTCAGAATTTAAGCCGTGAAATAACCTAGCATACAAACATAACCACTCAGTTTGGAGACGGGCAACAAAAAAAAATTAGGAAAGGCAGTGGCATTGCTGTGCTGATGAAAGAACACCTAAAGGTAAACAAAATAATGATTGCCAATCCACGAGAAGTTGACATAATAGCACTAGAGATCTGCAATTAGGATGATAAACTATCATAAATACATATAGTCCACCGCCATGCAGCACATGGTCAAAAAGGGAGCTAGATAATAAACGTGAGGGTCTCATAACAATAATGAGAGAGATTATAGCGGGATTTGATGAAGATAAATCCCGACTGTTGGTAGCCAGCGACTTCAACTTGAAATCCATAGACTGGGAGGCATATGAAGCTAGAACAGAGGATTTTTGGACTTATAGATTTGTAAACCTCATCCTGGAAACATTCTTGTTTCAACATGGTAAACAAGCTACGAGGATGAGGGAAGGGGATGTTCCCTCCATGCTGGATTTGATATTTACCAGGAAAGAGGAAGAGGAAGAGATATTTGACATTCAGTACCTTCCTCCCTTGGGTAAAAGTGACCATGTCTTTTTGGGAATAAAGTATGCAATGATTATAATCTGGAAGAAAATGAGGTTGAAGCAGTTGAAAAACATGATTTCAAGAGAGGTCATTATGGGTATCTCAGACATTTCTTTAAGGAATTTGACTGGAAAAACTTGCTGTTATGACATGAAGTAAATGCAGAACAAGGAAACAGGATTGGTTCAACAGAAATTGTGAGAGGGCCAAAGACCAAAAAACACAAAATTGGAATCAATAAAGGAAAACACATACATACAAGCGATACAAAGATACGAGAAACAACTACACAACAGTGAGGAGAGAGGCAGAAAGAAATTTTTAAAAAGGAATTGCGGACAAATGTAAAACAGAACCAGGTCTATTCTATAAATTCATAAACAACAAATTGCAGGTAAAGGATAATATTCAGAGGTTGAAAATGGGAAACAGATTCACGGAAAAAGAAAAGGAAATGTGTGAAACGTTAAATGAAAAGTGCCAAAGTGTGTTTGAACAAAATGAAATCTTCAGGGAACCAGACACAATAAGAATTCCAGAGAACAACATAGAGCACATAGTGGTGTCTAGAGACGAAGTGGAAAAAATGCTCAAGGAGCTAAGTAAGAACAAAACAGTTGGTCCAGATGAAGTTTCACCGTGGGTTCTGAGAGAATGTGCACCTGAGCTCAGCATTCCACTTCAACTGATTTTTCAGGAATCCCTGTGTAATGTATCAGAAGCAATGTATCGGATTGTAGGAATGTCACAAGTGGAGTACCACAGGGTTCAGTTCTTCCACCGGTAATGTTCACTGTCTACATAAACAATCTACCAGATGGAATACAGAATTATTTAAACATGTTTGCTGATGATGCTAAGATAATAGGGAAGATAAGAAACTTAGATGATGGTCATGCCCATCAAGAAGACCTGGACAAAATAAGTATATGGAGCACCACTTGGCAAAGGGAATTTATGTGAATAAATGCCATGTTATGGAATGTGGAATTGGGAGAACATAGATCCCCACACAACCTATAAATTATTTGAGAAATCTTTAAAGAAATCTGACAAGAGAAAAAGATCTAGATAGAAAACTGTCACCTGAGGACCACATTAAGAATATTGTGCGAGGAGTCTATGCTATACTTTCTAACTTCAGAATTTATTTTAAATACAGAGCACCACTTGGTTTCCGAACTTTAGTTATCCGAAACTTCCAGTTTCCCGATTAGGATTGGGGAGTCATGCTACCCGAACTGGGTGGGAGATGGTCCAGTTTGCCCACTGTGACTTCACAGATTCACGGCCTATTATTCCTATTATTTTGAATTGTCATAAGGCTGGAATGTTTATTCTGTGCTTTTGTTTTACATATCTGCACAATCAAGAAACATCTGTGCACCATGTTGGCTCCAAATGCACGCATTGCGTCAGTGATGGCTGACTGGTGGGTGGGTGGATGGGAGAGCTTAGGTGGGAGGCAGTATGAGAGAGGGGGGAGAATCAGTGAGAGAGGGGAAGAATTAGTCAAAGGGAGGGAGAGATGCTGGGAGGTAGGAGGAGGGGGGGAGGCCTGCCAGCGAGGTGAACCACATGACCTTTGAGAGAGAGTGTGTATGGGTTGGAGGGGGTGTCGGTGGTGGGGGGTGGGACCAGCTGACTAACCATGCAGATGACACAAAAATCAGCATGAAAATTACCTCTGCTGAAGACATTGAAAAACTACAAGCAGATGTCAACAAAGTTTTCGATTGGGCAGCAGAAAATAACATGATGTTTAACAGTGATAAATTTCAGGTACTCAGGTACGGCAAAAATGAGGATCTGAAACATAATACAGGGTACAAAACACAATCGAATCTTCCCATGGTAGAAAAACAGCATGTCAAGGATTTGGGAATAATGATGTCCGACGATCTAACGTTTAGGGAGCATAACCAAGCAAATATCGCGTCAGCCAGAAAAATGATCGGATGGATTACGAGAACTTTCAAATCCAGGGATCCCATCACAATGGTTGTACTCTTCAAGTCACTTGTGTTGTCCCGTCTCGAGTACTGCTCAGTACTCACTTCCCCCTTCAGAGCAGAAGAGATTGCTGAAATAGAGGGAATACAGAGAACATATACGGCACGCAAAGACGATATAAAACACCTAAATTATTGAGATCGTCTCAAAGCTCTCCAAATGTACTCTCTAGAAAGGAGACGAGAGAGATACCAAATAATATACACATGGAAAATGCTGGAGGGTCAGGTCCCAAATCTACACAGTAAAATAACAACGTACTGGAGTGAACGATATGGAAGAAAATGCAAGATTGAACCAGTGAGGAGCAGAGGTGCCATAGGCACAATCAGAGAGCACTGTATAAACATCAGAGGTCCGCGGTTGTTCAACGTCCTCCCAGCGACTATAAGAAATATTGCCGGAACAACCGTGGACATCTTCAAGAGAAAACTGGACGGTTTTCTAAGAGAAGTTCCGGATCAGCTGGGCTGTGGTGGGTACGTGGCCCTGCAGGCCGCTCCAAGCAACAGCCTGGTGGACCAAACTCTCACAAGTCGAGCCTGGCCTCGGGGCCGGGCTTGGGGAGTAGAAGAACTCCCAGAACCCCATCAACCAGGTATCAACCAGGTAGGGAGAGATGCTAGGAGGTTGGCAGGGAGGGAGGGAAGTAGTGAGAATTAGGGAGGGAGGGGAAAGGCAGGCAGGCAGGCAGGCAGGCAGGCAGGCAGGCTGGCTGGCTGGCCTGCCAGCGAGGTGAACCACGTGACCTTTGAGAGAGTGTGTATGGGTTGGAGGGGGTGTCGGTGGTGGGTGTCGGTGGTGGGGGAGGGACCAGCTGACTTCGTAAGCCTAACCATACTGACAAACCTGTGACCCAGAATTGTTTCTTAAATGTACATCATTGTATATTTTTGGCAGGCAGGCAGGCAGGCTAGATGGCAGGCAGAAAGGGAGGCAGACTGGATATGGCAGGCAGAGAGGGAGGCAGGCTGGATGGCAGGCAGAGAGGGAGGCAGGCTGGATGGCAGGCAGAGAGGGAGGCAGGCTGGATGGCAGGCAGAGGGAGGCAGGCTGGATGGCAGGCAGAGAGGGAGGCAGGCTGGATGGCAGGCAGAGAGGGAGGCAGGCTGGATGGCAGGCAGAGGGAGGCAGGCTGGATGGCAGGCAGAGAGGGAGGCAGGCTGGATGGCAGGCAGAGAGGGAGGCAGGCTGGATGGCAGGCAGAGAGGGAGGCAGGCTGGATGGCAGGCAGAGAGGGAGGCAGGCTGGATGGCAGGCAGAGAGGGAGGCAGGCTGGATGGCAGGCAGAGAGGGAGGCAGGCTGGATGGCAGGCAGAGAGGGAGGCAGGCTGGATGGCAGGCAGAGAGGGAGGCAGGCTGGATGGCAGGCAGAGGGAGGCAGGCTGGATGGCAGGCAGAGAGGGAGGCAGGCTGGATGGCAGGCAGAGAGGGAGGCAGGCTGGATGGCAGGCAGAGAGGGAGGCAGGCTGGATGGCAGGCAGAGAGGGAGGCAGGCTGGATGGCAGGCAGAGAGAAGCAGGCTGGATGACAGGCAGAGAGGGAGGCAGGCTGGATGGCAGGCAGAGAGGGAGGCAGGCTGGATGGCAGGCAGAGAGGGAGGCAGGCTGGATGGCAGGCAGAGAGGGAGGCAGGCTGGATGGCAGGCAGGGAGGGAGGCAGGCTGGATGGCAGGCAGAGAGGGAGGCAGGCTGGATGGCAGGCAGGCTGGATGGCAGGCAGAGAGGGAGGCAGGCTGGATGACAGGCAGAGAGGGAGGCAGGCTGGATGGCAGGCAGAGAGGGAGGCAGGCTGGATGGCAGGCAGAGAGGGAGGCAGGCTGGATGGCAGGCAGAGAGGGAGGCAGGCTGGATGGCAGGCAGAGAGGGAGGCAGGCTGGATGGCAGGCAGAGAGGGAGGCAGGCTGGATGGCAGGCAGAGAGGGAGGCAGGCTGGATGACAGGCAGAGAGGGAGGCAGGCTGGATGGCAGGCAGAGAGGGAGGCAGGCTGGATGACAGGCAGAGAGGGAGGCAGGCTGGATGGCAGGCAGAGAGGGAGGCAGGCTGGATGGCAGGCAGAGAGGGAGGCAGGCTGGATGGCAGGCAGGATGGCAGGCAGAGAGGGAGGCAGGCTGGATGACAGGCAGAGAGGGAGGCAGGCTGGATGGCAGGCAGAGAGGGAGGCAGGCGGGATGGCAGGCAGAGAGGGAGGCAGGCTGGATGGCAGGCAGAGAGGGAGGCAGGGATAGTCATGTGGTTAAACCGCATGACCTTGAAGAGAGAGTATGGGATGTTAGGAGGGGGGGTGTTGGTGGTGGGGTGGTGGGGGAGAGACCAGCTCACTCCCGAATTTTAAGCCTAACACACTCGACCCGTTAGCAGGATGGCAGGGAAGGAGGCAGGCTAGCAAGCTGGCAGGATGTTCCTGCAGGCTGGCAGGATGTTCCTGCAGGCTGGCAGGAAACATCCAGAGGATGGTTGCCAGACGTCTTAATAATCAGCTAGGAACAATTAAGGACTTTTATAAAGCGGATCAGGACTTCACTTATTGGTGAGTACAAACAAAATAAGGTCGCATTTACGCTATGAACCTGTCGATTTTTTCCCCTAAAGTTTTTTCGTATTTTTTCGTTTTTTTTTTTTTTTTTTTTTTTTTTACATTTCTAGTTTATTTTTGCCCTTTATTTCTCGTTTACGAACATACATGTTAACCGACGGGTCTCGTCCCCAAGGGGTTCGGAAACCAAGTGGTGCTCTGTACATGGATGGAGAAATACTAAAGAAATTGTTCACGACTTTTTTAGATCAAAGCTGGAATATGCAGTGGTTGTATGGTGCCGTATCTTAAAAAGCACATCGACAAACTGGAAAAGGTGCAAAGACATGCCATTTAGTGGCTCCCAGAACTGAAGGACAAAAGCTATGAACTATCCGATAGATATATCGGATACGAACTGATAGCTACCCTATCATTGCTAAATAAATAGGCATTAAATATGCAAAACTAGAAGATAGAAGACAATGAGGCGACATGATCACTGCGTACAAAATAGTAACAGGAATTGATAAAATTGATAGGGAAGAATTCCTGAAACCCGGAACTAAGAACAAGAGGTCATAGTGTTCAACCCTTGTGTTGCTAAGGGCAATTTGGCGTTTGACACCCACTGGCGCATAATAAAAAAAAAATTCTTAACCTGTTAATTTGTGTTCCCTGATCACGGGAAAAATAATAAAAAAATCGTAAGTGGCATATTTTGGCCGCAATTGGTTGGGGAACTCAAAAAAACAGCGTTGAATGTAATGAAACTCCATTTTCTGAGTGAGCCCCAGAGGCTCCCTGGAGCTTATCGGGCTAATGTATGTTATATTAGACCGGGACATTAGCTAAGGAGTTCAGACCTACCAGGGACCAGCACAGAACCTGGCCCCTTCAAAGAGGTTTCAGGGAGCAATGGCCCTGGAAAACCCTCTTGTGGTTGGGGTTTTCCTTATCTGCCATCGACCGGGATCAGGCACCCAGAAAGGTAGGCATGACAAAACAAACCCCACATGGTAAAACACTAAATAAAAAAAACGAACAGAGAGGTAGAAACTCCCTACAATCCCAAGGAAACGAGCAAACATCACACTTTACTGCCGCGCCGATCGTCTGTGCAGCCCTCCCCGCCCCGAGAGGGGGAGGGGGGAGCCCTGGCCAAACCAATCAAGCATCAATAACCCAAGAACCCCTCCGGAAACCAGCCGTCTCGACCGTCGCCAGGACGGAGAAAGGCTGCACATGTACAAATCTACCGCCAGTACCAAGAAGCAGAAACCTGAACTGAAGGGGCTACCACAAACTGAGGAGAAGATAAGAAGGCACCCTGATCAAGGACTAGGACTGCGCAGGCAATGCATGAGCAGGCCGGAGGTGAAACAAAACACGAGAAAGCGTACGAAACGGGGCAGATGTGATGTCCACCCCGAACGCAAGCCGGAGCGGCTCCGCCAGCGCCGCACAAAACGAGGCAACAATAAGAAACATCAATTTACTGTAGTCCTGAAAACCCAAGAAAGGACAAGACAACCCGATGCGAAAGAGAAGACAACGTACAAAGAGCAAGAAAAAGTGCATAGAAACACCAGGAATGTCATACTGTCGCCAAGACGAAGCTCGCAGGTGGGACACCATCAACAAGGCCACCTGAACACCACAAAGATGGTGATACTCGCGTCAAAATACCAGACGCGAAGACCCGAGGAGGAAACTGCAGGCCGGAGGAAACGACCCGAAATGCCCACGAATTCGTGGGACCAGGTGAGAGCAAACAGCGCGAGCCTCCCCCCTATCACCCCGTCAATGAGGCAACCCGCGAAAGGGTCAACAACCTTTTCAAGAACCCAACCGACGCTGAGAGAATGTCTATCGCAGTGGACCAGACGCCGACGGCTCCAGAGGAGGTACCGGCCCCGAATCTGGCACTACTGGCTTACGACAACCGAAGGAACCCCGAGATCTGACACGACCCTTCCGGGCAGGACCTCCATGATCCCCCCGGAGAACCTACAGGACCGCCAGGAATTTCATACTGCCGTCTAGACAAAACTCTTTGACAGTCGACAAAGGCCGTCAACTAAACGAAGTCGCCTGCAGAAAATGCACCACCGCTGACTCTGCAAACAGCAACGGACAAAAAAAAAGGGGGGATGAAAATCTATCAGAGCCCAAAACGATTCCAAAAAAATGGACGAGCACCGCCTGATAGCATGCGAGGCGAGAAGTGAAGAACAGACACCGCCTCCCTCAGAAACGGTGCATACAACCTCACCAAAGCAGCTGGCACCCGAGCTGCTGAAGCAAGCCCACCAGACCCTGGCCCGGAACCCAGATCCTCCACACCCAGCACGAGACAGTCCGAAGACAGCTCCAGCAGGGAAAAGAAGCGCAAGACCGAGGCCAAGTGCCCATGGGTGCACAAATCCTCGGCCATCAGGGATGCTAAAAGGAAGGGAACCTGCACGTGAAGTCGCACCTGACCGACTTTATAAGGAAAGACAGGGGCGAACAAGAATGCCTAGAGGTGCTCCAACTCACCTCCCGGAAAAACTGAACGACTGTAGGCAACTCTCGCTATTCAAGTGCGCAGTCCTACAAAATGAATGCCAAGCTCCCCATGAAGAAAAAGCAGTCTGCCAGCCAGGAAGACTCCGGCACCTTGTAATGCACCCAATAAGGAAATGAGGAGCCAACTCAAAAAGAAGGCGGCTTCAATATTGAGGCATAATCCGGGTCTCGCAGGAGGTAAGCCACAATGGGCCTCCCACACCTTCCTCAGTGGGATGCAGGAAGCCAAAAACCTCCAGAAGAAGGGAACCGAAGAACCCAAGGGAACTTGGAACCCAGGGAGGAGTCAAACACATAACAAAATCATACAGGGAGGGGGGATAGGAAAACCCCTCCCCCCTGTAACAACAAGCCCCACACTGAGGGTACCAAACACCCAAGCAGGGACCAGTGGGGCCCAGGCCCCCCGAAGTCAACTCCTCCCCAGCCCCGGAATCCTCCACGTCAGGACCCGGGGCTGAGCCGTCCTCCAAACCCTCTGCCTTTGGAGAAAAAGCAGAGTCCACCGGAAAAGCAGGGATGAAGGGGGCTCGCTGGCATGGCCCAAAAGCTCCGGCAGGAGGACCAGGCTCAAATGCCTCCGCCACCAAACCGGAAGGGGCAATCCCCGAGGCCGCCTGAGCCTCACTACCAGTATAAATCAGCGGGGCATCCAGAAAGGCAACCAACCTCGCACGTTGCTGCAATCTAAACCTTGCATGCAATGCTAAAGCTGCCTGCACCCGAATATCAGTCTCAGTTGACTGGGTGAATGGAGTACAAGCAAAGAACACCACTTACAGGACTACGGGTCATAGGTGTCATTGACACAACAAGCAGCATGGCAGAGGCAGACAGTGAGTGTCACCCTGAGACAAGGGGACAGAGCAACCTTCAAACTTGCACAAGGTGAGGTGGAACTCAAGGTCTCCTACAATGGATCACTGAGCCCCAATGGGGGTTTCCAGGGCCCTTAGACTGACTGCTAAGGGAAGCCCAGGCGAGGTACTGCTAACCGGTTATCTCAGAGCTACCAAGCAAACAATCTAAAAGCTGAACCCCCTGCGACATGTGCAAGTATGGGGACCTAGTGGAGGGCCACTAAAAACTTACTAGTGGTCCTACCGCCACACCTGGCAGACCCCCCGCCAGGCAAAACAAAACAAAAACAAAAGAAAAACCCTGCACAAGCACGTCTCCAGGTGAACAGAACTGGTCTTTATGCATATATCAGACAGCTGCACAGTACCTCGCGCCCCAGCCAGCAACGAAACTACCTCCTGCCCAAGGGAAAACAGGAGTAAAAACCACCTCAGCTGAATCCCCAAGAGCAGGCAATCACCGAGCAGCGACAGAACCACACAGAGGTAGCTGCTCCTAAACGGCTCATGGAAAATAACCCGAGCTGCAAAGGCAGTACTTACGGGGCACCTAGGGAAGGTAGCCCTAGGTGCATGAAGCCCCAGTACTCATGTGTTACTCCTGGCTCACACACCACAATACAGAGCAACAACACCGCACTGCGCAAAGAGTGGAGCCAGAGCGATCGACCGTTCGACCGTTCACCAACACAACAGCCTTTGAACTGAGGAGAGTTGCCGGCGTGGAGGTCTGGGACCCCCCCCCCCGTCCCTCTCCCAGGGAGGGGGGGGGGGGGTGTTGAGCAGACGGATGCACGGCAGTTGTAATGACGTCATGTTTGTTTCCCGTTTTTGATTGGAGAGGTCTGTTTGCTTTTTCGGCTTTCGGTTGGCAATATTTTGGCCAACAGTAGTTTGTTTTTAAATTCCTACCTTTCTGGGTGCCTGACCTGGTAGATGGCAGACAAAGACTGCTTCCAAGTACACTGGGGGGGGGGGGGGGAAGAATGTCTTTAGGCCATTGCTCCTTGTGCCTCTCTTGAGGGGGGCCAGGTTCTGACTCTGGTCCCCGGTAGGCTTAGAACTCCTTTGATTGACTGTTGCCACTGTGTAATATATACACATCAGCCTGGTATAGCTCTGGGAAGCCGAAGGTGCTCTCCACAGAAATGAATGTCACTGCTCCGTGTGAAATAAATGTCACTGCTCCATGTGCCTCTTTAAGTGGACCAGTTTTTGGCACACTGATACTAAGTATTTTTACAGAACTCTGTAGCTGATGTGACTTAGTTGCTGTACGGCCGACCGGCTCCCAGGTAGGCGCCAAGGCACTGAACCCTGAAAAACCTGAAGAAGAAGAAACCAGTGACACAGCAACCAACGCAAAGTCCCCAGAGGCTAAACCCAGTGATCGCAAGAGAGGCGGAAGGGACATCTCCAAAGGAACTAGAACAGCCGACGAAGCCACACCCGATCTGGTGAGTAGACCATCATGGCAAAGTTCAGGCTCCTGCACAAACCCTAGAAAAAGAACAGACGAAGCCGGAAACGCAGGCGAAGCAGAGCCGCTGGAGGAAGAGACAGGGAAGCGGTCTGAGTGTTCCACACACGACCCAGCCAATACCGAACTTGAGAGGGAACCAGACGGGACTTCCACCAGTTCACCAGGAACCCGAACCCGGCGAGCTGGGAAAGAACCAAATCCCTGGCGAGCAGACACACAGACTGACTGGGAGCCCAAAAATGTGAATTGTCAAGGTAGGCCAAAACCCGAACACCTGACAGATGCAGGCGGGTTACCACGACCTGAGTAAGGTGTGTGAAAATGCGAGGTGCCAGATTCAAGCCAAATGGAAGGCAACGAAAGCAGTAACTTGATGCCCCACAACAAAACTGAGCCAGTCCCTGAACCTCGGATGAATTGGGACGAGCCAATATGCGTCCTTGATGTCCAGGGACACCATCCAAGTGCCTGGCTCCAACAGAAGATGGACCTGGAACAGAGTAGTCATCCGAAAGGAGGGGCATTAAACCCATAGGTTCAGAGGGAACAAGTCCAGAATGATTCGGAGGTCATTGCAGTCCCGTTTCGGGACCGGAAAAAGGCGGAACCCCACCTGAGAGATGAGGTCATTTTTACCATGCCCAAGCAAACCCACTCCGAGATAACAAGACAGCGCAGGAGAAGAGGTGTGCCCCACCAGCCCCGAACCCCTCGGAGGAGGAGGAGCCACCCAACGCCACCGCAGGCCACACGAAACGACCCAAAAAGCCCACAAATCGTGGGACCAGGCACGAGCGAACAGAGCGAGTCTCCCACCATTGTCCCATCAATGGAACAAACAGCGAAAGGGCAGACGCACCTTATGAGAACCTAAGCAACGCACCAGAGGATCCCCACGCCGACCAGAAGAAGACTGAACCGAAAGCTGCACCTGCCCCGAATCTGGCACCACCGGCCTACCATGATGGGAAGAGCCCCAAGCCCTGGCATGACCATTCCTGGAAAGGCCTTCACAAGGGCCCTTCCCCCTCCCCAGAGAACTAACAAGTCAGACATAAGACGGCAACTAGCCGAAGCCGCCTGCAGATACTGCACAACCACAGACTCTGCAAACAGCAGCGGACAAAAAGGCAAAGACAACCTAAGAGCCAGGGCCCAAGCGGATTCCAAGGAAGAAGCAAGCACCGCCTGCCAATAGGCGAGCCAAGAAGCAAAAAATCGTGAAACCACATCCCGCAGAAGCGGCGTGAACAGCTTCAACAATGCAGACGATGCATGCACCACCGAGGGCCCCGCACCAAACCCAAAAGCAGCCCCAAGCTCCTCCACATCCAACTCAAGCCAATCCGAGGACAGCTCGAGGAGGGAGAAGAAACACAGGCCCGAAGCCAGCAGGCCACGTCTACGCAAATCCTCTGCAACCAAGGCAGCCAAAAGGAAGGAATCTGCATATGAAGCTACATCACACCAACGTTCCACAGAAGGGACGGGAAGAACAAACATGCACTGAGATGCTCAAATTTGCCACCCAGGAAAACCTGCAACGCTGTCTGAGCTTCCTTCCACACGCATTCCACTCAAGTGCGCAGGACCGACAGAATGTGTGCCACGCCTCTAACGAGAAGAAGGGGCAGTCTGCCAACCAGGATGAATCCTGAACTCCATAACGAACCCAGCACGGACACGAAGATCTATACACATACATACTTTGTTTCCAGGCGTTATATGACAAAGAGTGTTGGGAAGACGGGACACCACGAGCATAGCTCTCATCCTGTAACTACACTTAGGTAATTAGAAAGGAACGCGGATCCATCCAGAAAGCATAATCCGGGTTGTGCAGAAGGTAAGATGCAAGAGCTTTCCGTACCACATGAGTCGGGACGTGGGAAGCTGAAAACCTCCAGAAGGATGGGACCGAGGAACCCATAGGATCATGGAACCTCACCCGGGAAGGGGTAGACGCCAAATCCAATTCGTACGAGGAGGGAGCGAAAGAGAACCCCTCGCCTTGTAACACCAAGCCCCACTCCGAGGGTACTAAAACCCAGGCAGGGTCCAACAGGGCCCAAGGCCCCCAAGTCAACCCCTCACCCACCTCAGGAACCTCACCCTGATGATCTGGGGCCGAGCTGTCGTACACCCCCCCCCCAACGCCTCTCTGGTCAGACCCAGAAGCTCTGGCTGGAGGACTAGGCTCAAATGCCTCCGCCGTAACTCCGGAAGGGGACTCCCCGAGACCGCCCAAGTCTCAACACCAACTAAACCCCTGCCCTACCACTGAAACCGTCAGATGTTTCAGTGCCGGCAGCAAGGGGGAGGGGGGGGGGGGGGCTGAATGAACCACTGAAGGAGAACAACAAGGAGGGACGGATGGAACCAAAGTTGAAGCGACACCCACCCCAAGTCCAGGCCCCTATAACCAAAACGGAGCAGCCTTGGGGCATCTGGGTAAAGCAACAAACCTATCACATTGCAACAACCTAAACTGCACGTGCAATGCCTCTGCTGCCTGCACCTTTAAATCATGTTCAGTACATGTAGGGTACATATCATGTACCCTGCATAGGCTTGCTAAAGGAAGCCCAGGCGGGTACTGCAAACCAACGCCCAAAACTACCGAACAACCTTCTAAA
Organism: Procambarus clarkii; assembly: GCF_040958095.1. Taxonomy (NCBI): domain Eukaryota; kingdom Metazoa; phylum Arthropoda; class Malacostraca; order Decapoda; family Cambaridae; genus Procambarus; species Procambarus clarkii. Next base: position 7,785,181 of record NC_091176.1, on the reverse strand, counting down.
GCTGAACCCCCAGGATGTGTCCACTCACAGGGGCCAAGCAGGGGGTACCACCAAGAACACAGAGATGTCTAGAGAAAAGACCCCCAAGTATAAAAAGAGGCAACCAACCAAAGGCAGACCCCCCTCCACCAAGCAGGGAAACTAAAACAAAAGAAAAACCCTGCAAGAGGACAAATTACCCAGGCAAAACAGAGCCTGCTGCTACAATAGGTGAAAACTAGCTGTGCAGTACCCTGCACCTCCAACCAGTGATAAAAATACATCCTACCCAGAGGCAAGCAAGGACAACAAAAACCCCAGCTGACTCCAAGGGTGGCCTAGTACCACGCAGTAAAAGACACAACGGAGTGTAACGGTGTCCCACCCCTATATTTCTCCTAACCCAGCTTAAAGAGTAATATCTCCATAACCTGAGTGTTTTCTAATATCCAGGGAACATTTTCATGTGTGACAGTGTGGAGCGTTATCAGGTTGGCTGTAAAATTGCCATTTAAGTGTGATTTTGCAAGGGACTTACGCCCTTTTGGGGCACAAGATGGCGCCGAGCCATTCTGTTTTCCTCCAAAACGTTGTGACACCTCCCGGCATCTGATTGGCCAGGTGAGGTCACGTGCCAGAAGTAACCAATGACGAGAGCCTTTGGGAGGTGTGACGTCATGAGATGGAGGGCTTCCAGGGCGGCTGGTGCCTGGGCGGGCAGAGTAAGTCACGAGCTACCCTAGAGTGTGGACGCGCTCGAGTGAGCTCCAGATCTTGAGGCCAGAAAGCCTCTACCAGTGGATTTAAGCATCACTTTAGTACTGCAGACATCCCGTGGAGTGCCAGGAAGCAAGGATTGGCCGGGATAGAGAGTCAAGAGCTCTATAATCAAGAGTTTGTAGCAGGGGCAAACGTGGGGCTGAAGACGTCTGGGACGACCGGCGGACCACGTTCTACATATCAAGCGAGTAGCGACGGCTGGGCCGAATCTACTGGAAGTGAGGCAAGGGGAAGCTGTGCTGAACTGCAAGTGTGTCTACAGGGCCAGAGAGAGGAGAAGGAGGATGACGGCACAGGTACCTGACTCCTGTACCCCAAGTGAGAGGAGGAGGAGGAGGAGGAGGACCGTACCTGTGGTCATAGGTAACGAGTAACGTGAGCCTCGTTACCTATGTATTTGAGTGAGCCTCCATTCTCTAGGGCTATTTTGAGTGAAACCATTTATATCACCTTGCACTGCACATGAGATTGCATCCTTAAATTAAGATAACTAATGAGACCACTGACGTGTTGCTGGGACACGAGTATAAACACCCAGCTCGTGACCTTAGAGCAGACCAGATATCAAAGAGAGAGGGTCCCAGTGTCAAGACGGGCAGGTTCAGGTGTGTCACAGGTAGACTTGAACCTCTCCACTCGCTAGGGGTATATATAAGGCCAGCCCTTAGTTAACTGGGGGTGCCCCAGAGCGAGCAGTGGCACCTGGTACTGAGGGGCAAAGACCCGTGGGACGACTCCCAACCATAGGTAGGAAGGGGGTGAACCTTGACAGGAGGTAGGCCCCAAGGTGATTTGTGGAAGGTGGCCCCAAGCCCCAAGGAAAGTACTTACAGGGCACCTACGGAAGGAAACCCTAGGCGCCTGCAGCCTGAGTACTGTAGAAAATTACTCCTGGCTCACACAACACCGGTAGAGACAGACCAAGCCAAAGGGCACAGGAACTGAAAACAAAAACTGGAGCCAGAGGCACTCGACTAGCCAGTATCACATCAGCCAAGAACTGCCGGTTGGATTGCCAGCGAAGGGTCTTGGGGGCTCCCCCTTCCCCTGCTCGGGGAAGGGAGTGGGCGGTTTGCACAGACAGTGGCGTGGCAACATGTCATGCTCATTTGCTAATTTTCGTTGGGGGAGTTCTGTCCACTAGTTCGGCTTTCAGTAGCAATATTTTTCCCCGAATAGGGTTTTGTTTTGGGGCACCTACCTTTCTGGGTGCCAGACCCGGTCGATGGAAGGCATAGAATGCTTCCAAACACACTAGGGTTTCTATAGGCCATTGCTCCTCGTGCCCTTCTGAGAGGGCCAGGTTCTGGCTCGTGGACTCTGGTAGGCAAGAACTCCATGCACATTGACTGATGCCAGAAAGCTAATAGTGACATATCAGCCTGGATAGCTCTGGGGAGCAGATGGGGCTTCCCTCAGAAAAGCAGAAAAACAATTAAATTCTTTATAAAGAATTCAAGTGTCACTATGTGGGATACACTGGTAAACAAATGAGTGTGCCTCGCCCTGTGCCCAGCACCACGTGCTCACTTGACCCATACAAGTATCAATAGACGTTGTATTCCAAGGCAAATGTCGTACACCAATTTAAATTTTACGATGAATCTGACGTCGTATACCAAAAAAATCGGACTCTAGGGCAGTCATACACCAACATACCACTGTACATATATACTATATACGCTTACAATTCTTTGCCAATAAAAAAATACTGAATTTGTGTTAAAAAATAATGAAAAACAGCTTAAATTACATGAAATGGAAATGACCTGCATGGAGCGTATCTGTCTGTTCAAGCAGGTTTCTGAAGTACAGGTGCAGGTCTCACCTGGCATACACACTTTGCTCATAACTGGCAAATTTACCAAATTTGTTACAATAATTATGGATCATTCAAGTCATGTGAAAGAATCTATTAACAATGACTCCCTCTAAGTTGAGAATAAATTTTAGTGAATAAAGACTCCAATTCCATCTCACTAACCAATTTTTTAAGGAAAATGTAGAAGTAATCAAAAGCATGAGACTTAATAAGACACAAATATTACATTACCTCTTCAATCCATGGCTTAACACTCTTCATGATATCTTCTTCAAGATATGTCTCAACCAGTGAGCCATCATTGAACGTCAAGTTTCCAACATGGATGGCCTTGCGTACAGTAGTTTTGTTGATGAACAGCGTCCAATAATCCATATCCTACAAATATAATTTTATTTATAAAATCTATAAATATATATATATATATATATATATATATATATATATATATATATATATATATATATATATATATATATATATATATATATATATATACTGGGAGAATACTGTTGAATTCCCTATGCTGAGGTGACTTCATATTTGCCAAACAGAAGGGTTTAGTCTTTGCTGTAGCCTGCTGACACAAATGGGAGAATGCTTGGGCAATGTTCCTGGACTGCAGTGAGGACTGCTTTCCTTTTGACCGAGTTGAAAGCATTTTTAAAATCTAATTTTACTACTGCCTGGTCTTCAGTAAGAGAGCTAATGTAGGCTCGTGCAGCATGGGCCACGCTTTACAGCCTTGGGGGACTCCAAACCCCAGCTGGATGGGTTGCAGCATGGTGGCTACTTCCATTCGGATACTTCTGAGAGCAGCCCTTGCAACTAGGCAGCGAAGGGTATTACCAACGGCAATGGGTTTGACCCCCCCACCCCTACTTTTTCAGGGCACATAGGAATGCACCAAAGAAGAATGGTTTGATTTCATCAGGGATTAACCCGGCGAGGCAGTTGTTGACAAACATTGTGATTTCTGTCAGGAGCACTTCTGCAGCTGGGCCAAGAACAGGGGTTCACAATTTCCTTCACATGTTGAGGTCTGACCCCTGCGTAACCTCCTGAGGAGCCCGGGGGAAATGAAACAATAGCTTTATAAACCTCTGACTCCCGGAGGACGAGAGGTTCCTGGTTAGGGGGAACCCCTGACCTGTGGGGGAGGTCCCCCAACGGCCCTGAGGGGGTGTTTTTCTCTCAGTGCTTGGGCTGTGGTTTCATCCCTGGGCAAAATTTTGTCCTCACTTGTGATCAACCTGAGTGCCCCGACTGTATTGCCCTCTTCAATTTTCTTGCTGACTTGGGTACCTAATTTTCTGTTGTCACTGATTGTCGTACTTGGTCTGCCTCGGCAGTGTTTGGTGTGTTTGGGGAGGCGGACTAGGTTGTCAGCCCTAAGAAAATCCCTAATTGCTTTATTGACGGATGAGGCCAGTGTCTTGCCTCCTCTGTCTGGTACACCTAAGCATGCATTGCCAAAAAGTAACAGATTGTGCCAGGCTTTGATGGTATCAGGTGTATCAAGGTTATTTGACCCTCTGTTGACTTTTCCGTTGAGGTCCATGTATTTCCCGGCAGCAAATGGGCAAGAGGCCTTTGGGATGTGGGTGAGTGTCCTGGTTGACGTTGCTTTAATTGCCTCTAGCAGGTCGTCTGTTGCAATGTAATCTATTGCGATTTGTACTGGTGCAACAGGCTCCTGAGTGCTGCCTCCTCCCACGGGAGGCCTCCCTGACCCAGGACAGTCACCATGTTGGCGTATGACTCTGGAGACCGAGTTGATGCTGATGTTGCTCCCACAAACACTGCAGGTGCCTCTCCTTTGATTGGCTTCGGGAGGGGTGAGCTGGCTGGTAGCGGCCTCTTCTGCCATCCCCTTAGGTGAAGTGACTGTCACCTTACACTGGAGTATTTGTCTCTCCCTCCTGGCTGGGGGGAACGAGGTTGTCCTCTATACCATGCGTCATGTCTAGCCAGATGTCTGGGTTGGGTGGGCTCATGGAGTCAATCTATCGATTGACTGTTACCATGGTCTAATATATACTGTATACACATCAGCTCAGTATAGCTCCGGGGAGTCAAAAGGGTTCTCCACAGAAAAGAATATCATCCTAAATTCCTCCCTTGGAGATTCCATGAAATTCTAATCTATTGCCATCACTTTAATGCATTCATAGTTTTCTCTTCAGAATGAAAGAGATGTCTCATAATTTACAGTAAAGAGCACCCTTGTACATCAGTTGCCTAATGTGGACATGAAGATCAGCTAAGCAACACACAGTATGGCTGAAAATGTACAACCAATAAACTGAAGGGTGCAATAATCACAGACATCATGGTGATAACAAAGTTTTAAGACTTTTGAAATACTCAATATTAGAAACACTGTTGATACCACAAAAAACTTTAAAGAGAGAACTTGACAATATCTTCCGGTGCTTGCATAGCCAGGTTGAGATGATTATGCTTGCCGGCAGGCAGCAAGTAAAAACCACTTTACAAAAACCACAATAAGTAAATTGGAAGCCTGTTCTCATATCAGGCTTTAAGAATGACAACATGTCAGAATGATATATGGTTAATGTAAGTAAAAAATTAAACAAATTGTCATGAATACCAACCTTTCATATTCCTGGTCACTAATACAGCTAAGATATTAAGCAATAATATTGTCTAAGTTTGACAAGCGTGTCTGTGAAAAATATCTTAACGTTTTATGATAAAGTACCAGAAATGTACCCATCACTTTGTTTATGAAATTCACATCTTCACTCACTTTCAAGATACTATACTAGGTATTTTATACATTAATATCCAAAACAAATATTAACTGACCTTAGGCTCTCCATTGGCAATATAGTTGTAGTAGTTAGTAAGACCAGTTACATTGGTGAAGTATGATGGCTGACCCGATTTGTCTCCATTCAAAAGATCATCAAATACCTGCAAGTGATAAAAATTAATGGGCACATTATATATATATATATATATATATATATATATATATATATATATATATATTAGTATATTTTGGTAGCAGTCTTTCCTGTAGACATATATTATTAAATATGACCGAAAAGGTAAGATTAATAATTCTAACACGAATTTTCTCAATCTTTCGTACATTACGCTTCACTGTTGGAGGTAAATAAAAAATCACTTCTCCAAAATTCAAAAAATGAAATAAAAATGAATTTTGGAGAAGTGATTTTTGATTTACCTCCAACAGTGAAGCGTAATGTACGAAAGATTGAGAAAATTCGTGTTAGAATTATTAATCTTACCTTTTCGGTCATATTTAATAATATATATATATATATATATATATATATATATATATATATATATATATATATGTATATATATATATAATATATATATATATATATATATATATATATATATATATATGTATATATATATATAATATATATATATATATATATATATATATATATATATATATATATATATATATATATATATATATATATATATACTGTATATATATATGGGGTGTGAGTTTTCAGTTGCATATTGTCCTGGGGACCATTCAGGCTTGTTCGCACTTGTTCGCATATATATATATATATATATATATATATATATATATATATATATATATATATATATATATATATATATATATATATATATATATATACACACACACACACACACACATAAAATGAATTAATTCTTTACTTTAGCCAATTAAATCCGTACGCCTCCTGTTTTATTATAAAGAGTAGCAGCAAAAAATTACCAACTAAAGCTAAATTATGATAGTAACCTATATGGACTAATACAAAGATACCTGCTTGATGGGGTTTTGGGAGTTCTTCTACTCCCAAGTCCGGCCCGAGGCCAGGCTTGACTTGTTTGAGTTTGGTCCACCAGGCTGTTGCTTGGAGCGGCCCGCAGGCCCACATACCCACCACAGCCCGGTTGGTCTGGCACTCCTTGAAGAAAACTATCTAGTTTTCTCTTGAAGATGTCCACGGTTGTTCCGGCAATATTTCTTATACTCGCTGGGAGGATGTTGAATAACCATGGACCTCTGATGTTTATACAATGTTCTCTGATTGTGCTGTGATATGAGATCATAGATTCTAGAAACTTTCAGTCACCTTAATCCAAATTACTGGATTACCTTTCAATTACCTTTCGACCAAGCCTCCTATTTGGTAGTCTGGTCAACCAGGCTGTTCAACACTGCTGCTCACAGCCTGATTGACCAGATATCCTTCAATGTATTTATCAAGTTCCAATTTTAATACTGCGAGAGGTTGGAGACTTATACCCTTTTTTAACACCGGGTGTTGCCACAAATATATTTTCAATTATTTGTTTTATGTATTTCCAATGCAGTTTTATTTGTTTTTTTATCGTATATGATGCATATTTGTGTCCTTTACAATATGTATACAGTAGAATGTTCATATTGTTCCGTGGAACTGTGATACATGTGTCAGTAATGTGTCCACAATAAATGTTAATTGTCTCAATATTACCTGTTAAAAATTCACTAAAATTACAATATGTACAGTTTCACACACTATTTACACAGTAACACACTGTATTACACACTCAGTACTTCGGAAGTGAGTAATAATCAACGAAGTAGTCCACTGGTGCACAGCGCAACTTCGCTCTCAGTGTACCAGGTACAGATAAATTTTCGCTTCCTATTTCATCATTCTGTGTGCTTGCAAATAGAGCACTCACATACACCCTTGGCTTTAGTACTTGTAGGTTGTATGTAGCCAAGCTTGTAAAGCATAAGGTAGTATTGAAAAGATTATAGGAAAAGATCAATTTGTAAGGTAGTCTTGAAAAGATCGCTTTGTATGGTCCCACACAGGAAAAAATTCAGCTAGCCTCAAGAGTGTCCGTCAGTCAGGAAGAGATTCAGCTAGCCTCAAAGAGTGTCCGTCAGTTAGGCAGAGATTCAGGTATTCTTGAAAATATCTATGGAAAACACCACCATGGAAGCCGCTAACACTGTTCATCTATGCTACTTGTATCAGATGCATCATCACTGAACACAGAAAACGATTCATCTATGTATCATTTAAATAAATTGGAGATAGCATAGGATTGCAAGGGTGACGTGCAGAGCTACAACTGGATACGCTCGCTGTATTGTCCTCATAGGTGCTGTATCACTTGCATCCGACCTTTGTGTTAGGTCCTTATTGCACCTAGCTTCACCAATATTATGACCCTTACGTTCTTCAAACAATAAGGTTTAAATTTCACCGACAGAGCATTATCTTTCAACACTGCGTCGAACAGGTGTTTGGGAGCCAGAAGCGCGTGCACCACTCATGGTTGCTCATTCAGTACTAACTCAGCCAGCAGCCCTAGGGCATTCTGGGATTTTTTTCAAAGTTGGCTGCCTCTCACTGGAGGTCCTAAGAGACCATTTCGTACACAACCAACCTCGTACACATTTAGAATTGGTACCAAAAAATAAAAAAGAGTTTTCTCGGTTGACGCAGTTTCCCACCGACCGAGAATACTCGGTTGGTGCAGTTAAGTGGTTAATCGACTGAACTACAACATGGAAAAAAAAAAAAAAAGAGTTGAAATGTAATGTGTGTTATACCCTTTTTAATACTGTGAGAGGGTAGAGACTTATACCCTTTTTAATACTGCAAGAGGTTGGAGACTTATACCCTTTATTATACTGCGAGAAGGTAAAGACTTACACCCTTTTTAACACTATCGCCCTCAGACTTTGACTTCATGGGGCTAATGGTGCGGGCAAGTGTGCGGCGACGCCTAAATGTGTATACTTGTTTCAGTTTTCACACCTTAATTCTTGTGCTACGTCGTTCGTTTTGGTATCATTGTGTTCGCAATTAAATTCCCTACAGATGTATATGCATATGATGTCCAAAAGCCTGGTGAGACTCCCCACAGCAAAGCCTAAAGTCGGCAAAGTTACCCGTGAGTGCACAAAATCAGTAAAATATGTGTACTCGTTTCAGTTTTCTCACCTTAATTCTCGAGCCATGTCGTTCCTTTTTGTATCATTGTGTTAGCAATTAAATTCCCTGCAATTAAATATTCATATAATGTCCAAAAGCCTGGCAAGACTCCCCCGCAGCAAAGCCTAAAATTACCCGTGAATGAGCACCAATATGCACACCACAACCTAATGTGTATACTCGTTCAGTTTGATAAAATCAATTTTCATGTTACAGCGCTCGTTTTGGTATCAAATTGTTTGCAATATAAAGGCGCACATTTTAGTACTAGTCTCATAATAATAGAGCAATAACTGGAATTTTAAGAAATATTTTAATTTTGGACGCTCATCATCAAAATTATTTATATCTTTCCAGTGTTCTGACATCAATTTTCATGTTACATCGCTCATTTTGGTATCAAATTGTTCGCGCGCATTTTAAAACTAGTCTCATAATAATAGCACAATCAATAGAATTTTAACAAATATTTTAAAATTTAAAATTTAGACCCAAAAACGTATTTATCTTTCAAGTGTGCTAACATCAAGTTTCGTGTTACATCTTTCATTTGGTATCAAATTGTGCGCATTCTAAAGGCGCTTATTTTGAAACTATCCTGAAGTTGTTCGGATAAAAAATTAATTTTATACAAATATTTTTGTGGTGGACACGAGTCCTGTCCATGGCTAGGACTCAAGAGAAAAAAAATGGACGTGATCGGTGTCCAAAGCAAGTGATATTGTTAATACTGCGAGAGGTTGGAGACTTATACCTTTACTGGGAGGAGCCCTGTCAGCTCCCCGGAGCTATCCAGGCTGAATGGATATGTATAACTGTCTTTCATCATTCAATGTGCATGGAGTTCTTGCCCAGGTTCTGACCACGAGCCAGAACCTGACCCCTCAGAGAGGTGTGAGGAGCAATGGCGTATAGAAACCCCAATGTGGATGGGAGCAAACTGTACCCAAATGGATCCATGAGTGTTGTCGGGGGTTGATCAGTCAGGGAGTTTAGTTAATAAGCACCAGGACTGACCAGTCCTTATAGACGATCATTGGTGCTCCCCTCCATCCCTCCTTCCGTCCCCTCTATCCCTCCCTCCATCCATCCATCCTTCCCTTCATCCTTCATTCCCTTCATGTGGCGCCCTTACCCGCCTGCGAGGCGTTCACTGTAGATGCCTTTCGGCAGGACTGGTCAAGGTGGGGGTACCTGTTCCTCTTCTCCCGGTTCAGCTGTTGCTTCGAGTTCTGGCTCGGTTGGAGTCCATTCCCAAGAAGAGTAGTCCTCATAGTCCCTTGGTGGCTGGCTCAGCTTTATTTTCAGACGCTGCTTGATAGGTGTCCAAACCCGGGGTGTTTTCCCACGGCTCCGCCTCTTTTGGCAGGTTGGACCGGTCCAGTACGTGGCTGGTTCGGCCTTCTCCTCGGCTCTTCGGGTCTGGTATTTTGACGCGGGTATCACCATCTCTGTGGTGATCAGGTGGCATCGTTGATGGTGTTCCACCTGCGAGCTTTGTCTCGGCAACAGTACAACGTTCCTGGTGTTTCTATGCACCTTTTTCTTGCTCTTGGTTGGTTGTCTTCTCTTTTGCATCGGGTTATCTTGTCTTGTCTTGGGTTTTCAGAACTACAGTTATTTGATGTTTCTTACTGTCGCCTCATTTTGTGCGGTGCTGGCAGAGCCGCTCCGGCTTGTGTTCAGGGTGGACTTCACATTTGCCCCGTTCCGTACGCTTTCTCGTGTTTTGTTTCACCTCTGGCCTGCTCGTGCGTCACCTGAGCCATCCTGGTCCTTGATCAGGGTGCCCTCTTACCTTCTTCTCCTCAGTTTGTGGTAGCCCCTTCGGTTCAAGTTTAGTTTTCATAGGCCATATTTTGTTGGCATGGGCCTCTGTGGGTCGAGTCAGGGAGCTTCTGGCTCTTCCGGTGCAGGGGTTTTCTGCTCTTTGGTACAGTTGGTAGGTTTGTATGTTTGCAGCCTTTCTCCGTCCTTCTGGCGACAGTCGAGACGGAAGCTTTCTGGCAGGGTCCTTGGATTATTGATGCTTGATTGGTTCGGCCGGGGGTGTGTCCTGTGTTGTCCGGTTGCGCCTCTTTGCCGTTACCTGCGTACCACGTCTCGGGCTGCGTTTTGGGGTGATCCGGTTCCCCTCGTTCCCTGTTTCAATGCTCGGGTCTCCCAGGTCGTCCTCAGAGTTTTTAAGTCTTCCAGCCTGCAGTCTATCCTTCCGCCTGTGCTGTTCGGACGTTTGCAGCTTTCGCTGTTGTGTTGTTGACGTCTAGGGCTCATTTCGGGCGCGAGGATTTGTGGGTCACACAGGTTCCTGGCCATCCGTTCTTCATGCCTTGGGTCGCAGGTTGCAGCCTGTTGCCTTGGGTCGCAGGTTGCAGCCTGTTGCCATGGGTCGCAGGTTGCAGCCTGTTGTCTCGGCTTCGCGTTGTGAAGTTTGTGGCGACTGCCTCCTGGGTCAGCCCTTTCTTTTCCTTCTCTTTGGGTATGAAGCTCCAGGGAGCCGTAGGGGCTCCCCACAGAAAACCAGCGTTGAATGTAATGAAACGCCATTTTCTGGGCGAGCCCCGGAGGCTCCCTGGCAACCCTCCCTCCTACCGGTCGGCGTTTTTTTCGTGTTGGTTAAAGCTTAGCTTCCGAACTGATGCTAGGCAGCCAGCGTGGTGAGGTCCGGGGCTCCCCCCTCCCCATCTCGGGGCGGGGAGGGCTGCACGGACGATCGGCGCAGCAGTAAAGTGTGATGTTTGCTTGTTTGCTTGTTTTCTTGGGATTGTAGGGAGTTTCTACCTCTCTTGTTCCATTTTCTGTTTTAGTTTTTTACCATGTGGGGTTTGTTTTGTTATGCCTGCCTTTCTGGGTGCCTAACCCCGGTTGATGGCAGATAAGGAAAACCCCAATCCCAAGGGGGGTTTTCCAGGGCCATTGCTCCCTGAGACCTCTCTGAAGGGGCCAAGTTCTAGCGCTGTCCCTGGTAGGTCTGAACTCCTTAGCTAATGTCCCGGTCTAATATAACATACATTAGCCCAATGAGCTCCAGGAAGCCGTAGGGGCTCACCCAGTAAATGGCATTTCATTACATTCAACGCTGGTTTTTTGGGTTGTTATTTTTTCTTGATTTCATTTCAACACATATTGACCTACAAACTTGACATTCTTGAGAATGAATGCCAAACAATGTTTATTAACCACTGTGGTGCGCTGAGTTTATTGTGACATTCCCCCTGTGCACAAAAAATCGAGTGTTCATAAAATTTTGTTTGTTCTTTGTAAAATGATAAATTCCGTTCCATGAACACATACATGTAAAAAAAAAAAAAAAATCCATTTACTTTGGCTGTGGGGTTATGGAGAAGGGGGGAAGGGGGGGGGGGCATCATGGGCTGGTTGCCAGTGCATGAAGCTCCCTGAGGTGGCCGCGTGTGCCACTCAAGCACCACAAGTTGGCACACATATATTTTCAATTATTTGTTCTGTGTATTTCCAATGCGGTTTTATTTTTATTTTTTTATCGTATGACGCATATTTGTGTCCTTTACAATATGTATATAGTAGAACATTCATAATGTTCCATGCAACTGTGATACATGTGTCAACAATAAAACCAGCGTTGAATGTAATGAAACGCCATATTCTGGGTGAGACCAGGAGGCTCCCCGGACTTATACTGGGCTGATGTGTATATATTAGACAGTGGCAACAGTCAATCAAAGGAGTTCTAAGCCTACCGGGGACCAGAGCCAGAACCTGGCCCCCGTCAAGAGAGGCACGAAGAGCAATGGCCTAAAGACACCCCCGTGTTATTGGAAGCAGTCTTTGTCTGCCATCTACCAGGTCAGGCACCCAAAGAGGTAGAATTCTCAAAACAAACTACTGCTGGTCAAAAATTGCAAACCGAAAGCCGAACTAGCAAACAGAACTCCCCAATCAAAAACAAGGAAACAAACATGACATCACCACAACCGCCGCGCATCCATCTGCGCAACCTCCCCCTCCCTGGGAGGGGGGACGGGGAGGTCCCAGACCTCAACGCCGGCAACTTTCCTCAGTTCAGAGGCTGAGTATCAAAATCGCAAAAAAATGCCAACCGGAGGGAGGGAGGGATGCCAGGAAGCCTCCGGGTCTCACCCAGAAAATGGCGTTTCATGTTTCATTACATTCAACGCTGGTTTTCTGTGGAGAGCCCCTTTGGCTCCCCGGAGCTACCTTACCAAAGATAAGAAAAAAAGGTACCCACCTAGGAGGCAGTCGTCACTCACTCCTCAACTCAAAAGTCGAGACAACAAGCCGCAACCTACGACTCAAAGCTATACACGCCCGAGAAGGACTAGGAACGTTAACAAGGTCATGTGCAGCCAGGACCCTGTTCGACCTTCAATATCCCCGTGCCCAAAAGATAGGCCAGGACATTACCAAATCAGCAGCCGAATGCCAAACTTACAAACGGCGTGGGCACGGGGAAAGACCACAGGCTGGCTGGACCGAATAATCCTGAGGACAACCTGGGAGACCCTGCGCCTTGAAATAGGGAGGGGGACACTGGTTCACCCCAAAGCTCGTTCTCTGCCACCGAGGCTGTAATGCACAAATAACAGCGAAGTGCCACAGACACAAAACAAGACGCACCCCCGGCCGAACCAACCAAGTATCAACAACTCAAAGACCCCTCCAGAGAGCAGCAGACTCATTCTTCGCCAGAAAAGGAGACGACTGCAAATGAAGAAATGACTACCAGGACAGAAAGAGTAGAAACCCCTGCGCCGGAGGAGAGCATGAAACACTCCGACCCGACCCTCAGAGGCCAATGCCAACAAGAAAAAGAGCCGTAGAAAAAGTCCTGAGCCGAGGGGGCTACCCCAAACCGAGAAGAAGAGAGAAGAGAGCACCCGGTGCAAAGACCAGGACAGCTCAGGTGGTGCATGAGCAGGAAGGAGGTGAAAACAACGCCGGAGAAAGCTTGTGGAACGGAGCAGAAGTGAAATCCACCCCAAATGCAAGCTGCAGCGGCTCTGCCAGCGCCACCCGAAACAAGGCGACAGTATCTGGCATAAAAAGATGGTCCTGAAACAACCAAGAGAGAAAGGACAAAATCGACCAGAAATCGAAGACAACCTACAAAGAGAAAAGTGCTGAAAGACCGCCTGGAAATCTCATACTGCCGTCAAGACAAAACTTGCAGGTGGGACATCAACTAAGCCATCTGATCGCCATACAAGTGGTGATAAACCTGTGTCAAAAAGATCAGACACGAGAAGCAAGAAGATCGAACCAGCCACGTACTGGAAAGGACCGATCTGCTGAAAGAGGCGGGAGCTGCGGGAAAACCCTCGGGTTCGGACATCGTGCAAGAAGCGCCTGAAACCAGGCTGGGCTGACCACCAAAGAGCCAACAGGACTACTCATCCCTGGTAAGTCTCTCTAAGCTAACCAGGACCCGGAGCAATAACCGAACTGGTGGGAAGAGGGACAGGTAACCCCAACTCGACCTGTCCAGCCGACCCCGAGGGCCTCGCAGTCTGTGAAGGGCGCCTCGACCAAGTCGATGCGAAGAGGTCCACCTTCAGGTGCTCGTACGTCCGGCAGAGCCAACTGAACGAGTCTGTGTCGACCGTCCATTCCGTGGATAGGTGAATGAACCGAGACAGGTCATCCACCAGGAAGTTTAACACCCCCTGAACGTGAACCGCCAGGAGAGCCAAACCCCGAGAACACAGCAGACGAGTCACCTGAAACGACCAGCCCCAATGAGCCAAGGACTGCATCGAACAGTCGCGATTAAGACAATGAACCACCGGGGAACAGTCCAAATGGAGCCGGATCATTGCTCCATGAACAACACGAACCCTCTGAAGCGAATGCCACACCACTGCGAACTCCGGCGCTGTGCTGTGAGCCTGACGGAAGGACGGACCCCACTGACTCTGGCCGGCCTGGTGAGCACTGGTCACAAAACCCCAGCTGAAAGATGAGGCATCCGTGAATACATCGAGCGAGGGCTCAGGGAGGCATCAGGGTACAGAACCCTGAAAAACCCTCAGAGGAAGCCAGTGATGCAGCATCTGACACAAGGCTCCCGGGATCCGAACACAGCGATCATGAGAGCGGTGAAAGGGACGCCCCCGAAGAAACCAGAACATCCGCCGAAGCCAGATCCACCCCAACGGGTAGACCAGCACATCTAGGATCAGGCTACCGCACAGCCGCCCAAACAACCGACGTGTGACCCGGGTGCCCTCCAAAAACAGTCGTAAGCGGGACAATAGCCGCAACAACGCCGCCAGAGGGAGACAAGAAAACAGTTTGAGACTCCCACACATGACCCAGCCCACTGCAAACCTGAGAGGGAACCAAATGGGACTTCCTCCAGTACACCAAGAACCCAAACCCGGTGAGCTGAGAAAGAACCAAATCCCTGGCAAGCAGACACGCAGATTGGCTGGGAGCCCATACCAACCAATTGTCGAGGTAAGCCAGAATGCAAACAGGTCACCATGACCCAGTTAAGGCGTGTGGACACGCGAGGTGTCAGATCTAAACTGAAAACGAAGGCAACGAAAGCAGTAAGAGTGTCACTCCACAACAAAACCGAGCCAGTCCCTGAACACCAGATGAATCGGGACGTGCTAATACACGTCCCGGAGGTCCAGAGACACCATCCAGGCACCTGGGGACAAAAGCAGCTGGACTCAAGACAGAGTAGTCATCTGAAGGAGGGGCAAAAGACCCAGGGATCAGACGGGACAAGTCCAGTATGAATCACAGATCTGCCCAGTCCCGTTTCGGAACTGAAAACAGGTGGGAAACCCACTCCAGGATGACCTGACCGAGCGCAGGGGAAGAGGCCTGCCCAACAAGCCCCAATCCCCCTGAAGGAGAAGGAAATAAGCAAGCCACCGCAGGCCAGAGAAAAAAAGACCCGAATTGCACACGAATCATGAGATCAGGCAAGAACAAACAGTGCAAGCCTCCCCTCTATTGCCCCACCAACAGCGCGAACCGTGAAAGGGCCGATGACCACTATGAGAGCCTGACTGACGCTCAGAGCCAATGACCCCACATGAGGGCCAGTCCTGAATCTGGCACTACTGGCTTACAACGACCGAAGCCCCGAGACCTGGCATGACCCTTCCGTGCAGGACCTCCACGGTCCCTCCCGGAGAACCTACCAGTCCAATATAGGCTGTCAACTAGACGAAGCTGCCAGCAGAAAATGCACCACCACAGACTCTGCAAACAGCAATGGACAAAAAGAGGATGAAAATCTATGTGCCAGGGTCCACTTCTATACTTCCCTTCACCTATGCCTCTCCTTCCTCTTTACTCCCCCCCCTCCCAAAAAAAGGGCCCAAGACTATTCAAAAAATGGAGGAGCACCGCCTGTCAGCATGCGAGGGGAGAAGCGAAGAAAGGATACCGCCTCCCTCAGAAACGGCGGATACAACTTCACCAAGGTAGCCGGCGTCCGAGCTGACGAAGCAAGCACACCGGACACTGGCCCAGAGCCCAGCTCCTCCACACCCACCACAAGCCAATCCGAAGACCGCTCCAGCAAGGAGAAGAAGCACAAGACCGAAGCAAAGTGCCCACGGGCGCTCAAAGTCTCGACCACCAGGGATGCCGAAAGGGAGGGAACTTGCACGTGAAGCCGCACCTGGCCAACATCAAAAGGAAGGACGGGGGTGAACAAGCACGCATTGAGGTATTCCAACTCACCCTCCAGGTACCTGAACAACTGTAGGCAACTCTCGCCATGCAAGTGCGCAGTTCGACAGGACGAATGCCAAGCCCCCAACGAAAGAAAAAGCAGTCTGCCAGTCAGGAAGACCCTGGCACCTTGTAACGCACCCAATAAGAAAAAAAGGAGCCAAACTGAAAGAAGAAGGCTTCATTATCGACGTGCAATCCGGGTCTCGCAGGAGAAAAGATGCAAGGGCCTCCCACACCTTCTTCGGTGGGATGCGGAAAGCCAAAACCTCCAGAAGGAGGGAACCAAAGAACCCAAGGGAACTCGGAACCAAACCCGGGGGAGAAGTCAAACTCATAACAAAATTGTACAGGGAGGAGGATAGGAAACTCCAATCCCTATAACAACAACAAGCCCCTTGCCGAGGGTACCAAACACCCAAGCAGGGACAAGTGGGGCCCAGGCCCCACCAAGTCAACTCCCCAGCCCTAGAATCCTCCACGTCAGGACCCGGGGCTGAGCCGTCCTGCAAATCTTCTGCCTCTAGAGAAAAAGCAGGGATGAAGGGGGCCCACTGGCTTTATCAAAAGCTCAAGCAGGAGGACCAGGCTCAAATGCTTGCGGACCGATCCGGAAAGGGCAATCCCCGAAGCCTAACACAGTGGGGCAGCTGCGGGGTATCCAGAAAGACAACCAACCTCGCACGTTGCTACAACCTAAACCTCACACATTGCTGCAACCTAAACCTTGCATGCAACGCTAAAGCTGCCTGCACCCAAATATCAGTCTCAGTGGACTAGATGAATGGAGTACAAGCAAAGAACACCACTCACAGGACTCCGGGTCATAGGTGTCACTGACGCTAACAGGCAGCATGGCGGAGGCAGATGGTGAGTACTACCCTGAGACAGGGGGACAGAGCAACCTTCAAACTCGCACAAGGCGAGGCGGAACTCAGAGGTCTCCTACATTGGACCACTGAACCCCAAAGGGGGGTTTCCAGGGCCCTTAGGCTGACTGCTAAGGGAAGCCCAGGTGAGGTACTGCTAACCAGTTATCTCAAGAGCTACCAAGGAAACCACTAAAAGCTGAACCCCTGTGATGTGTGCAAGCATGGGGACCTAGTGGAGGGCCACCAAAATCCTACAAGTGGTCCTACCGCCACACCTGGCAGACCCCCGCCAGGCAAAACAAAACACAACAAAACAAAAACCCCGCAAAAGCACAACATCTCCAGATGAACAGAACTGGTCGCTGTGCGTGTATCAGATAGCTCAGTACCGCCTTCAGCCAGCGACAAAACTACCTTCTACCCAAGGGCAAACAGGAGTAAGAACCCCTCCAGCTGAACCCCTGTGGGCAGGCAATCACCAAGCAGCGACAGAACCACACGGAGGTACCTGTTCCTGAACGGATCATGGAAGATAACCTTGAGGCTTCAAAGGCAGGACTTACGGGAAACCTAGGGAAGGTAGCTCTAGGCCCATGCAGCTCCAGTAATCCAGTAATCTTGTATTACTTCTGGCTCACACACCACCAACACAGAGAAATAACACCGCGCTGCAGCACTGCGCAAAGAGTGGAGCCAGAGTGATCGACCATTACCAACATAGCCTCTTGAACTGAGTAGAGTTGCCGGCGTGGAGGTCTTGGACCCCCTCCCAGGGAGGGGGGGGGGGGTGCACAGACGGATGTAATTACCTAAGTGTAGTTACAGGATGAGAGCTAAGCTCGTGGTGTCCCGTCTTCCCAGCACTCTTTGTCATATAACACTTTGAAACTACTGATGGTCTTGGCCTCCACCACCTTCGCACCTAACTTGTTCCAACCGTCTACCACTCTGTTTGCGAAAGTGAATTTTCTTATATTTCTTCGGCATCTGCGTTTAGCTAGTTTAAATCTATGACCAATTGTTCTTAAAGTTCCAGGTCTCAGGAAATCTTCCCTATCGATTTTATAAATTCCTGTTACTATTTTGTATATAGTGATCATATCACCTCTTTTTCTTCTGTCTTCTAGTTTTGGCATATTTAATGCCTCTAACGTCTCCACGTAGTGGTTGTGGTGACATCATGCGCGGCGGTTGTGGTGACATCATGTTTGTTTCCTTATTTTTGATTGGGGAGTTCTGTTTGCTATTTCGGCTTTCGGTTTTGAATTTTTGACCAGCAGTACTGAAATTTGTTTTGAGATTCCTACCTTTCTGGGTGCCTGACCCAGCATAATGTAGTCTTGAAAAGATTATAGGAAAAGATGAATTTGTAAGGAAGTCTTGAAAAGTTCGCTTTGTAAGGCACTCACTGGAAGAGATTCAGTCATTCTGGAAGAGATTCAATCAATCAGGAAGAGAATCAGCTATTCTTGAAAATATCTATGGAAAACACCATCATGGAAGCCGCAAATACTGTTCATCTATGCTACTTGTATCATCCCTGATCCCAGAAAACAATTCATCTATGTATCATCTATGAAAATTGGAGATTACATGGGTGGGCAAGGGAGGCACTCTGAGCTACAACTAGATATGCTCGCTGTATCGTCCTCGTCTGTGCTGTATCACTTGCATCTGAAATTTGTGTTAGTCCTATTGAGTCCCTAGTCCTATGAGCCAGAACCTGGCACCCTGAAGAGAGGCACAAGGAGCAATGGCCTAAAGACACCCCCGTGTAATAGGAAACACAATATACTTAGCTCTTGTCAATATGGCTTCAGACCCAAAAAAAGCACTAATGATGCACTTATTAGTATGATTAACTTGATACATGCAGCTCTTGATAAAAATGAGTTCCCTGTTGGGTTACTTGTGGACCTGAGTAAGGCTTTTGACACTGTCAACCACCAAAACCTTCTTCTTAAATTACATCATTATGGAGTCAGAAGTCACTCCCTGCAATACTTTAGCCCTTAATAAATACAGTATATAAATATATATATATATATATAGGACAAATGCCTAAAGGTTATGGATCTCTTGAAGCTCCTCCGCTTCTGGACAGGAACCGAGGACGCAGCAAGCATTTCCCCTCTGGATCGCCACACTGAGACGCTGAAACAAAAAACTGGAAGCCCTTGGGTCTCTGGTGACGTCAATGAGCTTGGAACCCAATTCCTTGAGAAATCCCAAGGCACTCTTGCCCCAGGGACCATGCGTCTCAGACGCTATGGGAACAAAGAGGTATTGACCTTCCAGTCGCCTGTACTTGAGTGATTTAGCTGTTTCCCTGTGGTTGGCCACGCCACCTGCTTGATCAGCTCCGAAGTGTACATAGGTGTCAGCCAGGGTGGATACACATGTGTAGTCCCACACCAACTGTCTACCCTCCTTCCATGAGTATATGGTGATGCCATCAGGGCGAAGTGCGGGGAAATCCGGGTTTTGGACCTCTAGGATGCGAGGTTCTCTCTCCGCTGGGCACCTAGCTGAGACGAGGCTTCTCTTGATGATGTCATTGACCTCGTTGTGTCTTGCCTGCCAGCCCTTTGTGCTTCCGCAATGCAACCCATGCAGTCCATATTGGTCTGCTTCCATCCTGTTGCAAATACACTTGTATTCAGTGTGAATTGGGGCACCAAGGCGGAGGGCCACTGCTACACGAAGAGATTTTGGATCTAGGCGCGTGCCCATTGCTGACATGGGTACTGCCAAGAGGAAGTCTCCTGCATGGGGGGCATGCACTGCTCTGAGGCGGGCTTTCTCCTTGTCTGATGTTGCGACGCTGAGCATGGCATCAGCTACTTTTTCCACTAGAGGGTGGTCCCAGCCAGACTGTTTGTGTTGTTTTGTTGGCTCTATAATGGTTGCTGGGGCTGCAAGAACATCCCACTGATTTGAACATTCAGTGAAAGCAGGATCGTGTATTCCTGCTAAATCTCTCAGGGTTGCAGGTAAAATATCTCTGACAAGGTCAGAGGTCGTGCGATGCATGGGAGGAGGAAAGGAAGGCTGGTAGAGTAATTTGGGAGGCTGTGCGGACACCAAGGCCGCCGAGTCTTACAGGAAGGGTTGCTTGCTCCCACTGAGTCGTCCAATGGCAGGTTCAGGACTTTCACCAGCATGGACCTCAGAAGGGTGTCATACACATTTAACGTAGGGATGCTGTAGGATGGAGAACATCTCAGAAAGTAGGTCAACTTAGGGAGAGACAGGCATCTTGTGAGGAGAAAGAGAGCATCATGGGCATCAATCTTGTCAATCCTGTCCAGCATTCTCTTTAGGTCAGTGATTTTTGCAGCCAGGACCTCCTCGATTGCTCGTGGGCCAATGGGGGCACCCAGGAGAGTGCAGTCCGGTGGCTCGACAACGAGAATGAAAAAAAAAATATATATATATATATATATATATTTATTGGTGTATACTGGCAGCAGGTTTTCTTTCAAACATGTTTCATTGAATATGACCGCATATTCTGTATTTATTATTTTCTGGTTTAGGGCTTCTATCCCTCTAACTATTTTCTTAGCATCAGGGCTTAATTGAAATAGGAGTTCTCCAAAACTCATTTTCGTACTTTTAAGGTGAAGAAAAGAAGTGATTTACTATAGAGTGTATTACACTTATTTGTATAATTTGCACGACGTTTCGAACCTCCATGGTTCATTCTCAAGTGAACAGATCTTACAATACTAGTTGATTTTATACCCGCATTAGGTCAGGTGATAATACAATGAAGGTGAAAACATGGGGGGATACATAAGGGATAAACATAGGGGCTGCAGAAGGCTTATTGGCCCATACGAGGCATCTCCTATCTACACACAAAGATTAATCCAGTGTAATTGGCCTGTTATGTTGGACATTGTCTTCTGTGTTGGCATCGATATGTTCTTGTCTTGTCCTTACTCTCATGGTGGGTAGAGTAAATAGTTCCGTGATTTGGGTGTTCATGGTAGGTCGCTCTATTCTTATGTGAATTGCCTCAAGAATTTGTAATCTTCTTGAATCTTGGGTTTTGTCTATTATGCAAGTATTCTTGTTCAACATTTCTCTTGTTAGAGTAATGTCATGGGCTTGTCTCATGTGATTCCTAGGGGCACCAGATTGAAGATGGCATGTCAAACGCCTCGTCAGCTTGGTCGACGTCATACCTATGTACTTACATTGAAGGTTACATCCTTCGTGGGGGCAAGTGTACATGTATACAACGCTTGACTGCTGTAGAGGGTTCTCCGTCGGCTTCGGGCTGTTTTTGATAAGGAGTTCGGAAGTCTTCTTGGTTTTGTAGAATATTATCAGGTTTATGTTTTGGTTAGGAGTAGTGCTTTTTACTCCTTTACGGATTATTTCTTTCATTATTCTTTCCTCTTTTATATGTTCACTGTGCATGGTTGATTTGTAATATAATTTTATTGGGGGTGTTGTGGTTTCTGTTCTAGGTTCTGAATTATACCAACGGTCCAAGTGTCTTCTTATAGCAGCGTTTATTTCCGCGTTGCTATATCCGTTGTTCACCAATACCTGAGTTACTCTTTCAAACTCTCTACTCACGTTGCTCCATTCAGAGCAGTGGGTAAGCGCTCGACGAATATAAGCATTGAGAACACTGGCTTTGTATCTTTGGGGGCACTCACTTCTACCGTTCAGGCATAATCCTATGTTGGTGGGCTTGGTATATACGTTGGTGCTTAAAGAGGTTCCTGTTTTTGTTATTAGTACATCCAAGAATGGCAGACTGTTATTTTCACTATTTTCATGTGTAAATCGGAGTACTGACTCTCTCTCTAGGTGTCTTTTTAGGTCAATTAGTTCATCTGAGTCTTTTACTATTACGAATATGTCATCTACATAACGGCAGTATACAGTTGGTTTTTGTCTGCTACTGAAGACCCTGTCTTCGATGGTTCCCATATAAAAATTAGCAAATAAAACTCCAAAGGGGGAGCCCATTGCTACTCCGTCTATTTGTAAATACATGTCTCCTTGTGGACTGATGAAAGGGGCTTCCTTTGTACATGATTCGAGAAGACTTTTCAAGTGTGGCTCAGGTATGTCTAATTTGGGGGTGCTCTTGTCTCTGTATACTCTGTCCAGTATCGTTCCAATGGTTGTGTCGACTGGGACGTTGGTAAATAGGGATTCAACGTCCAGGGAAGCGATGATTCCATCGGGCTGGGTAGATTTGATCAATTCTAGGAAATCTGCTGATGATTGTAGACTAAACTTACTTGGAGTGTATGGAGTTAGGAGTTCACTGAGTTTCTTTGCCAGGTGATAAGTTGGGGTTGGTATTTGGCTGATTATAGGGCGTAGTGGGTTACCTGGTTTATGCGTCTTAACATTGCCGTAGGCATATCTTAAGCCATAGTCGCCTTGAAGTTTATTGAAATGCACACTACCTTTCTTTGCGTTGATTGCTGTAATTGTTTTGTTTACTTTCCGCTTAAGGTCTTCTACGGGGTTCCTCGTGATTCGTTGAAATTTGGAGTCGTCACTTAGGATGTCGCTAATTTTGTTCATGTATTCATGGGTAGGAATCAATACATATGCTGCTGTTTTGTCGGCTTTTCTTATTGTTACGTCTTTCAGATTTTTTAGTTGTTTCGCTGCTTCTTTGAGTCGTGGGGTTAAGATTGTAGATGAATATGTTCCTCGTTTTTTCCCTGCTTCTGCAAGTAGTTCAGCTTGAAGTGTGTCAGTGGTGATGACTTTTTTGTTGTCTTCTAGCTTATGGATATCGTCCAGAAGCATTTCGATTTCCAGGCGTTTTTGATGCATCTTTGGTTTAGATAAGAATTGACAATTTAGACCAAGATTTAAGAGGTCTCGTTGGTCCTGGGTAAGATCATAAGAAGTCAGGTTAAAGTAGCCATCTTTAGGACGAGGGATTTTTAGCTGTCCACCGTTTAGGGATGTTAACTTACGGAGTGTCTTTGTTTCTACAAGAGTTTTATGTTGTTGTTTCAGGTTAAATAGTTCACTGTTGATGGTTTGCTTGAGTTGGATAGGGATGTCGTACTGGGTCCATTTGTTTAACAGATGCTCCGCCTTTATAGAGCAGGCGGAGCATCTGTTAAACAAATGGACCCAGTACATATATATATATATATATATATATATATATATATATATATATATATATATATATATATATATATATATATATATATATATATATATATATGTTCTCAATGCTTATATTCGTCGAGCGCTTACCCACTGCTCTGAATGGAGCAACGTCAGTAGAGAGTTTGAAAGAGTAACTCAGGTATTGGTGAACAACGGATATAGCAACGCGGAAATAAACGCTGCTATAAGAAGACACTTGGACCGTTGGTATAATTCAGAACCTAGAACAGAAACCACAACACCCCCAATAAAATTATATTACAAATCAACCATGCACAGTGAACATATAAAAGAGGAAAGGATAATGAAAGAAATAATCCGTAAAGGAGTAAAAAGCACTACTCCTAACCAAAACATAAACCTGATAATATTCTACAAAACCAAGAAGACTTCCGAACTCCTTATCAAAAAGAGCCCGAAGCCGACGGAGAACCCTCTACAGCAGTCAAGCGTTGTATACATGTACACTTGCCCCCACGAAGGATGTAACCTTCAATGTAAGTACATAGGTATGACGTCGACCAAGCTGACGAGGCGTTTGACATGCCATCTTCAATCTGGTGCCCCTAGGAATCACATGAGACAAGCCCATGACATTACTCTAACAAGAGAAATGTTGAACAAGAATACTTGCATAATAGACAAAACCCAAGATTCAAGAAGATTACAAATTCTTGAGGCAATTCACATAAGAATAGAGCGACCTACCATGAACACCCAAATCACGGAACTATTTACTCTACCCACCATGAGAGTAAGGACAAGACAAGAACATATCGATGCCAACACAGAAGACAATGTCCAACATAACAGGCCAATTACACTGGATTAATCTTTGTGTGTAGATAGGAGATGCCTCGTATGGGCCAATAAGCCTTCTGCAGCCCCTATGTTTATCCCTTATGTATCCCCCCATGTTTTCACCTTCATTGTATTATCACCTGACCTAATGCGGGTATAAAATCAACTAGTATTGTAAGATCTGTTCACTTGAGAATGAACCATGGAGGTTCGAAACGTCGTGCAAATTATACAAATAAGTGTAATACACTCTATAGTAAATCACTTCTTTTCTTCACCTTAAAAGTACGAAAATGAGTTTTGGAGAACTCCTATTTCAATTAAGCCCTGATGCTAAGAAAATAGTTAGAGGGATAGAAGCCCTAAACCAGAAAATAATAAATACAGAATATGCGGTCATATTCAATGAAATATATATATATATATATATATATATATATATATATATGTATATATATATATATATATATATATATATATATATATATATATATATATATATATATATATATATATATATATACATATATATATATATATATTTTTTTTTTTCTTATAACTTTGTTAATTAGCCTTGAGGAAGATTCAAACCAACTCACTTGGTACTCCCAATCTAGCTAGCGCCCAAGACCACCACACCACAACGTGGTCAAAAGCAGTGCAACTTGAGATTCCAATGAATTCTTTAAAATTCCTGAGGTTTACAACCGAAGCCCAATTGGGGTTTTAAGCATTGTCCCCATGCACTCTGGCTAATGTCTAGTAGTTCTTCTTCAAGACTTTTCTGTCAAATGCACAATAAAATCGCATTAATGAGAAAATCAGTAGGAGCAATGAGAAGGATTCGAACCCACTCACTTGGTTTGGAATCCCAGGTTGCATTACTTTTGGCCATGTTATGGCATGGTGTTCTAGGGTGCCAGCTTGGGAGTACCAAGTGAATAGGTTCGAATCCTCCTCGTGACTCCTACTGATTTTTGCATTTAATACATCACATTAATGTGATTTCATTAACACTTTGCTGTAATTTAATGGAGAGACCTACAGACAACTAAAGGAGACGGTGATAGAAGCCTCAAACAGCATTGCGATTGCAGAAATCTTTGTCCGCACGGTTTTTGAAATGGGGAGGCAACGCTTTACTCTGGCGCCACTAGTTTGCCTAAGTATGTATCTATTATGTACATTGATGACTTTTTGAGATTATGACAGGAGGCAACCAGTGCCTAAACAATTTCTTCACATGGCCAAACTACATACACAGTAATTTGAAGTTTGCCTTGGAAACAAGTGAGGCCAGCTTGTTTTCTTTCTGGATATGTTGGTCTGTCTAAATAGGGATAGGAGACTGCAAAAAACAATTCATTACAAACCCACTAACCTACATTCCTATCTACTTTTATCATCCAGCTACCCACCCACCAGCTTTAAAAAGAGCGCTGCGCTATTCTAGGGCCATCCTTCTTAAAGAATTGCAAGTGATAACACTAAGCTACAAGAGGAACTCTCATCCCTGTTGGAATATTTCAGACGAAGAGGATACGACTCAAAAAATCCTAGAGGATTCCAGACAGAAAGTCGGACAAAAAGAAAGACAGACCCTGCTACAAGAAATAGAGAAGAAACCCTATGGAGAGACTCATTCTCCCAACTTTATACATTCCAGGTTTGGAGGGCCCACTACAACTTGAGCTAAACAAACTATGGATGTAGTTGTCCGACACGCATACAGGAACCACCTGGCTTGGCATAGGTTCCCTGGGGTGCCACCCATGACAGCCTGAAAGAGGAGTCAGTCAACAAAGGAGTCCTTGGTAAGGGCTAGACTTCCAAGGGCTAAGCTTTTTTACAATTGGTGTGTCAGGGATGAAGAGGTCCCATAACTAACTAGACACACGTCCTCTCATAAGTCGAGCCTGGCCTCGGGCCGGGCTTGGGGAGTAGAAGAACTCCCAGAACCCCATCAAGCAGGTATCAAGCAGGTACACATGAAGTTATGCTAAATTTGGAAACAATACACTAAAGCAAATGCCCCCATGCCCCCCACAGAACATGTCCAAGGATGGCCAGCATTTAGCTTGAAGCTTTGGGGGCTTTCCCCATGAGCTGGCATGACCAGAAGCACAACAAGTTGATGTGACATCAACAGAAGAAACAGAACTGACTTGGGGGGGCCAGCTGGGAGCTGGGGCCGAGCCATCTGGTGGTGATAATCGGTACTAACGAGTTTCGTACTTGTTTGAGTAAATCCCTTGTTCCTTGTGACTCATTTGCAGTAGCTGTTTGCCAGTTTTTCAGGGCTTTGTTTTCTGTGAACCTTAGAGTTGTCTGCAAAAAGCTGTGCTGACTTTCTTGAGACTTTTTCTGGTGAGATGGTAAACTGTCACCTGCTCCCTGCACCTCTGAGAGGAGGGGGAGGGGGGCCAGGTTCTGGCTCAGTTTCCAGTAAACCAAACATACCTTCATACTAAAAGGTCACAGATTCAGCCACTGTGACCTTTTAATAGGGACCAATCTCAGGAAGATAGAAAGCCACACAGGGGCTCCCACCAGAAAAACCATATCTATCTCTGGCTGACCTCCAGAAGGATCATTCCCCAACACTAAAACCCCCTAAAAAGGATGTTCAGCATTCAATGACTGCAGAGTAGAATTTTGGTAACTACAAGACCATCACCAGATGTCATCACTTACACTGTCATCAGAGTAGCAAGGAGCTCCACGCCCCCGATGTATCCTCACTTTCCACCAGCACTTGCCTCACAAAGCTGATGCATAAAATGTAAAACTTACCATTCTGTCACTCAAACAAAAGAACAGTAGATATTTTAGTGTCGCAAATTAAATTTGAAACAACTGTTTAGATGATGGAAAGTTTTAACATATATCATGAAGCATAGGATCATGAGCAATAAGAGTGATGTGGATTCAGTGTAGAAGAAAAGTGATTAATAAAGTAGGAAATGATATCAGTAGTGTAATATAGATTCTTGTAACACCAACATTCACTGAGTGAATGTGAGAGTAAAGCTAAACTAGCACGAAAATGTGAGAACAGAGATAAGGAAGAAAATCTTGAGATGAGTGCTTTGAAGAGAAAGGAATATTAACAGACAAAATGATCTACAGTACCTTGAAGGCTTCGAGCCACTGCTGCTGATTGATGTAAGTTACAACCAGTTGACTCTGTTGCTTGAAGTACCTTTGATCAATCTCATCAATCAATCCAACATAATAAAGGAAGTCCCCATAATCAACCATTGTAAGTGGATCACACAGACCATCACCTATTGCTATTCCTGAAAGACATAAAATATACTTACATTATTGAATTAAAAAACTTCATTACTGATTATATATTATTAAGAACAAAATACAGATGTTAAAGAATATATAATAACCAGATAAAAATCCAATGTTGAATGTAATGAAACACCTCTTCCCTGGAGGAGCTCCACTAGCTCCCTGAAGACATTTTCCGGAGAGTGCTTCATACCAAAAGGTCACATAATTTGAAGTTAGTTCTTGTCGGAAAAAAAAAACATCATTTACTAAAATTTAATTATATATGCAGATAATATTTCTGCTAATTATGTACTGTACTAACAAATTAACCTAAAGTATATTCTTAATTCATTCAAAGAAAACGAGTCCAGTGGAATTTTCCCTGGAAGAAAACGGGGATAACATTGCCACGTCGCTATTAACCCTTAAAACTGCGCAACGTGTCATATGACGTGTTGAGTAACTAACGCAAAAGTGCGCATCACTTCATATGACGTTTTGGAGTACTATACTATGCAAGATTTAAACGGCCCGCGGATACACAGGGTTCACATCACCTTCCTCAGGGCTCTTGTAAACAGGTGTCACTTAAAAAAAAAATCGGGGGCAACATTCCCGGGTGTGAAGGCCTCAGTACTGAGTGAGCCACCAAGGCTGGTGCACACAGCATGAGCTCACAGCACTGCTGTTCAGCTTGTGACCACAGCATTACCTAAAAATGTAAAAAACAAGCGCTGAATGTAATAAACGCCATTTTCTGGGTAAGCCTGGGAGGCTCCCAGGAGCTTATCGGGCTAATGTATGTTATATTAGACCAGGACATTAGCCAAGGAGTTCAGACCTACCAGGGACCAGCGCCAGAATCTGGCCCCTTCAGAGAGGTTTCAGGGAGCAATGGCCCTGGAAAACCCCCTTGTGGTTGGGGTTTTCCTTATCTGCCATCGACCGGGGTTAGGCACCCAGAAAGGTAGGCATAACAAAACCGCACATGGTAAAAAACTGAAACAGAAAGCTGAACAGAGAGGTAGAAACTCCCTACAATCCCAAGGAAACAAGGAGACAAGCAAACATCACACTTTACTGTGGCACCGATCGTCTGCGCAGCCCCTTTCCGCCCCGAGAGGGGGAGGGGGGGGGGGAGCCCCGGACCTCACCGCGCCGACTGCCTAGCATCAGTTCGGAACCTAAGCTTCAACCAACATAAAAAAACGCCAACCAGTGGAAGGGAGGGTTGCCAGGTAGCCT
Source organism: Procambarus clarkii (assembly GCF_040958095.1). NCBI lineage: Eukaryota > Metazoa > Arthropoda > Malacostraca > Decapoda > Cambaridae > Procambarus > Procambarus clarkii. The sequence continues at coordinate 7,756,538 of NC_091176.1, read as the reverse complement.
CCGGGACTCGCCCAGAAAATGGCGTTTCATTACATTCAACGCTGGTTTTCTGTGGGGAGCCCCTGCGGCACCCTAGAGCTTCATACCCAAAGAGAAGGAAAAGAAAGGGCTGACCCAGGAGGCGGCCGCCACAAACGCCACAACGCGAAGCTGAGACAGGCGGCAACCTGCGACCCATGTCAACAAGAATGCACAGGAGCAGACACGCGCACAAAGAACAGGCAGCCAGGAACCTGCGTGACCCTCAAATCCTCGCGCCCGAAATGAGTCCTAGACGTCACCAACACAGCAGCAAAAGCTGAAAACGTCCAAACGGCATGGGCGCAAGGATAGACCGCAGGCTGGTAGACTTAAAAACTCTGTGGACGACCTGAGAGACCCCGAGCCCTGAAACAGGGGACGAGGGGAACCGGATCAACCAAAAGAGCATCCCTAGACACAGTACGCAGGTAACGGCAAAGAGACGCAACCGGACAACACAGGACATAGTCCCGGCCGAACCAATCAAGCATCAATAACCCAAGGACCCCTCCGGAAAGCAGCCGTCTCGACCATCGCCAGAAGGATGGAGAAAGGCTGCAAACGTACAACCCTACGACCAGTACCAAAGAGCAGAAACCTCTGTAACGGAGGAGACGGAAGTTCCCCGACCCGACCTGCAGAGGCCCATGCCAACAAAATATGGCCTATGAAAACCAAACTTGAACCGAAGGGGCTACCACAAACTGAGAAGATGATATGAGGACACCCTGATCAAGGACCAGGACGGCTCAGGTGATGCATGAGCAAGCCGGAGGTGAAACAAAACACGAGAAAGCATACGGAACGGGGCAGATGTGACGTCCACCCCCGAATGCCAGCGCCACATAAAACGAGGCGACAGTAAAAAACATCAAATAACTCTAGTCCTGAAAACCTAAGAAAGGACAAGACAACCAGATGCAAAAGAGAAGACAACCAACCAAGAGCAAGAAAAAGGTGCATAGAAACACCAGGAATGTCATACTGTCGCCGAGACGAAGCTCGCAGGTGGGACACCATCAATGAAGCCACCTGATCACCACAGAGATGGTGATACCCGCCTCAAAATACCAGACATGAAGAACCGAGGAGAAGGCCAAACCAGTCACGTACAGGACCGGTCCGACCTGCCGAAAGAGGCGGAGCCGCAGAAAAACGCCCTGGCTTCGGACTCCTATCAAGCAGCAGCTGAAAATAAAGCTGGGCCGGACACCAAGGGGCCATGAGGACTACTCTCCTTGGGAATGGACTCCAACCGAGCCAGAACCCGAAGCAACAGCTGGACCGGGACAAGAGGAACAGGTACCCCACCTCGAGCAGCCCTGCCGAAAGGCATCCACCATGAACGCCTCGCAGGTGGGTAAGGGTGCCACATAGACTGGGCGATGCCTAGACCACGCCAACCCAAAGATGTCCATGGCCAGGAGTCCATACGTCCGGCAGAGCCAGCGAAATGAGTCGGCGACGACTGTCCAATCCGTGAACAGAGGAATGAACTGAGACAGGCTGTCCGCCAGGATGCAGGACACACCCTGGACATGAACTTCACGGTTAGCCAAACCCCGAGAATCCAGCAAACGAGCCACTCGACGGGACCATCCCCAAAGGTCAAACACCTAAGAGAAACCCTGTGGTTCCAGCAAAGAACTGTAACAGAACAGTCTGAATGGAGCTGGATGGTAGAGCACCGACTGACCCGAACCCTCCGAAGCTCAAATCAGACAGCCACAAACTCCCGAACCATGCTGTGAGCCCAACAGACGGACAGACCCCACCATTCCTGGACGACCTGGTGAGCACTGGTCACAAAGCCCCAGCCGAGAGATGACTTGTCCGTGAACACATTGAGCGAAGGCTAGGGGAGGTGCCAAGGCACGAAACCCTGAAAACCCTAAAGAGGAAGCTTGTGACGCAGCACCAATACTAGATTCCCGGAGGACGAACCCAGCAATCGTTGGGTTCGTCCTCCGGATCTTGTGTTGGTGCTGCGTCAAGAGAGGCGGAAGGGAAGTCTCCGAAGTAACCAAACAGACGCCGAAGCCAAACACGACCCTGCGGGCAGACCAGCACATTGAAGTTCAGACTCCCCCACAACCGCTCGAGCCACCGCCGAGCAACCCGAGACCCCCTCATAAACAGCTGAAGGCGGGACCACAGCCACAGCAACACTTCTGGAGGGAAAGACAAGGAGTGGCCCAAGAGCCCGAAACAAGACCCAGCCAGGTAAGAACCCGGGATGGAAACAGATGGAACGACCTCCAGATCACCTGGAAACTGAACCCGGCTATCTGGACAGAACCACACCCCTGGCGAGCAGACAAGCGGACCAACTGGGAGCCCACACCAGCCAGTCGTCGAGGTAGGCCAGACACCGAATCCCAAGCCGACTCAGATAGTGCACCAAGATCCGGTAAAGATGCGTAAATACACCAAGTGTCAATTACAAACCTGGAAAGGAACGTGCCAAGAAGTGACCTGGAGGTCCTGGGCCACCATCCAGGCACCCGGCCCCAACAGAAGCCAGACTGGAGACAATAGTCCTCTGATGAGGGCATAGAATCCAGGGCGAAGACTGAACAAGTCCAGAAGAACCGCAGATCCACCAGGCCCGTGTCTGCATAGAGCAGACGGGAACCCCAGAAGGATGGGGCGGATCGACCACGTCCAACACACCACTAAGATGACATGACGAAGCGCAGGGGAAGAAGCCCACCCTGCCAGCCCCGAACCCCCCAAAGGGGGAGAAGCCGTCTGCCATCACCAGAAGCCGGAAGACGACTAAAAATGCCCACTAACTGCGGGACCAAGCGAGAGTCAACAGAGCAAGCTGCTTCCCCAGTGTCCTGTCAACAGCAAAGGAAACAGAGCCCCTTCCAAAAGAAAAAGTATATATATATACATATATAAATACACACACACAAGGTGTATTACACAGTGCTAAGAAATGCCAGGAAACTGCAGAGTGATGAGGTTGGCAAATCTTGGTCAATAAGACAAGACCTCTCCAAGGAAGACAGAGAAAAGCTGAAAATGAACTTAATTGAGGCAAAACGGCTAAATGGGGATAGAAATGAAGAAGACAGAAATTCTTTTTTTACAAAGTGACAGGGACTGGAAAGCTTGTGAAATGGTACATAAAAACAAAGCAACAAGATCAGTAGTGGAAGGGGGAGTAAAGAGCAAAGGAAAAGGGAACATGTTCCTGAAAATTGTATATACCAACATAGATGGAGTGAGGTCAAAAACTTTGGAGTTGCAAGATATAATCCAGCTTAGGGTCCCAGATATTGTTGCATTATCAGAAACGAAACTTGAAGGAAATATAATAAATGAAGTCATATTCCCAAGAGGCTACTCAGTTTGGAGACGTGACAGGAAAACTAGGAAGGGAGGAGGAGTGGCTGTACTGGTGAAAAAACACCTGAAGGTAAAAGAGTTAATATTTGAAAACCCTCGAGATATTGACATAATGGCATTGCAGGTCTGGAATCAGGATGATAACCTGATAATTGTAAATACCTACAGCCCACCAGCAAGCAACACGTGGACAAAGGAAGAACTGGATGACAAACGAGAGGGCCTCATAATGGTCATGAGAGATATTATTGTACAAGCAGATAAAGATAAATCACGACTGTTGATACTGGGGGACTTCAACTTTAGAGCAATAGACTGGGAGGCCTATGAAGCAAGAACGGAGGACTTTTGGACATGCAGATTTGTGAACCTCATTCTGGAGACATTCTTGTATCAACACATAAAGCAAGCCACAAGAATGAGGGAAGGAGATATACCGTCAGTACTGGATCTAGTATTCACCAGGAAAGAAGAAGAGATTTTTGACATCCAGTACCTTCCTCCCTTGGGAAAGAGTGATCACGTCCTGTTAGACATTAAATATGCTTTAAGATATCATCTAGAAGAAAATGGGGACATTGAAACAGTTGATAAACTCGATTTAAAGAGAGGCAACTATGGGGAACTTCGAAATTTTTTTAATGAGTGTAATTGGACAGAATTGTTGCTAGGCAGGGAAGTAAATGAAATGTATGCCAAATTTTTAAAACTATACGAGGAAGGCACACAAACATTCATACCAAAACAGAGATGCAGGACCAGAAAACAGGATTGGTTCGACAGAAATTGTGAGAGGGCAAGAGACCAAAAGACACAAAAATGGAATCAGTATAGGAAGAGGCCAAACCCCCAAACATACCAGCGATACAAAGATGCGAGAAACAATTATACAGCAGTAAGGAGAGAGGCAGAAAGAAATTTTGAAAAAGGGATAGCAGATAAATGTAAAACAGAACCAGGCCTATTCTACAAATTCATAAACAACAAATTGCAGGTAAAGGATAATATCCAGAGGTTGAAAATGGGAAACAGATTCACGGAAAATGAAAGGGAAATGGGTGAAACATTAAATGAAAAGTTCCAAAGTGTGTTTGTACAAAATGAAATCTTCAGAGAACCAGACACAATAAGAATTCCAGAGAACAACATAGAGTGGATAGAGGTGTCTAGAGATGAAGTGGAAAATATGCTAAAGGAGCTCGGGAGGAACAAAGCAGCTGGCCCAGATGGCGTTTCACCATGGGTTCTGAGAGAATGTGCATCTGAGCTCAGCATTCCACTTCACCTGATCTTTCAGGCATCCCTGTGTACAGGAATCGTAGCAGACGTGTGGAAACAGGCTAACATAGTTCCAATCTACAAAAGTGGCAGCAGGGAAGACCCCCTCAATTATAGACCTGTATCATTGACAAGTGTAATAGTGAAAGTATTGGAAAAGCTAATCAAAACTAAATGGGTAGAACACCTGGAGAGAAATGATATAATATCAGACAGACAGTATGGTTTTCGATCAGGAAGATCCTGTGTATCGAATTTACTCAGTTTCTATGATCGGGCCACAGAGATATTACAGGAAAGAGATGGCTGGGTTGACTGCATCTATCTGGACCTAAAAAAGGCTTTCGACAGAGTTCCACATAAGAGGTTGTTCTGGAAACTGGAAAATATTGGAGGGGTGACAGGTAAGCTTCTATCATGGATGAAAAATTTTCTGACTGATAGAAAAATGAGGGCAGTAATCAGAGGCAATGTATCGGAATGGAGAAATGTCACAAGTGGAGTACCACAGGGTTCAGTTCTTGCACCAGTGATGTTTATTGTGTACATAAATGATCTACCAGTTGGTATACAGAATTATATGAACATGTTTGCTGATGATGCTAAGATAATAGGAAGGATAAGAAATTTAGATGATTGTCATGCCCTTCAAGAAGACCTGGACAAAATAAGTATATGGAGCACCACTTGGCAAATGGAATTTAATGTTAATAAATGTCATGTTATGGAATGTGGAATAGGAGAACATAGACCCCACACAACCTATATATTATGTGAGAAATCTTTAAAGAATTCTGATAAAGAAAGAGATCTAGGAGTGGTTCTAGATAGAAAACTATCACCTGAGGACCACATTAAGAATATTGTGCAAGGAGCCTATGCAATGCTTTCTAACTTCAGAATTGCATTTAAATACATGGATGGCGATATACTAAAGAAATTGTTCATGACTTTTGTTAGGCCAAAGCTAGAATATGCAGCTGTTGTGTGGTGCCCATATCTTAAGAAGCACATCAACAAACTGGAAAAGGTGCAAAGACATGCTACTAAGTGGCTCCCAGAATTGAAGGGCAAGAGCTACGAGGAGAGGTTAGAAGTATTAAATATGCCAAAACTAGAAGACAGAAGAAAAAGAGGTGATATGATCACTACGTACAAAATAGTAACAGGAATTGATAAAATCGACAGGGAAGACTTCCTGAGACCTGGAACTTCAAGAACAAGAGGCCATAGATTTAAACTAGCTAAACACAGATGCCGAAGAAATATAAGAAAATTCACCTTCGCAAATAGAGTGGTAGACGGTTGGAACAAGTTAAGTGAGAAGGTGGTGGAGGCCAAGACCGTCAGTAGTTTCAAAGCGTTATATGACAAAGAGTGCTGGGAAGACGGGACACCACGAGCGTAGCTCTCATCCTGTAACTACACTTAGGTAATTACACACATGAGTATGCATATGCACATACACACATGTGCACACACACACAGTGTACACATGTACATGTACATGATTACACACACACATACACGTGAAAAGAAAATTACAAGCCGCCGACCAGTGCGCAGAGAGCACCACGCCAGCCAGGCGAAGAAGGCACAAAACTGCATCAAAAGGCCCACCTTGACAACAAAACCCAAAGCCCCGGCACGACCACAACATATGCCAAGACCCAAAAAGATCAGCCTGCAAACCAGGAAGACCCCGGAACCCCAGAAGGCAGAACCGGGTCACACACGAGAAAACAAAGCCCCTTGAACCCACAAAAGGGGCCCAAGAGGAAGAAACCTCCGGAACGAAACCAAAGAACCCATAGGAACCCGGAATTGAACCCGGTGGGGGGGCCCAAACCACCACATTTGCCGGCGCAGATAAACCACAGAAAGGCAAAGCACAGCCCCCAGACAGAATCCCCAGGGAAACGGTCAAAACAGACCGAAAACCGAGGGACAAGGTGTGGGAACAAGCATAAACAGACAGGGACACTGAGCCCAAACCCTAGGGCCCAGACCCAAAACAGATAAAACTGAAATCCTGGTGTAGAGTCAACACCCAAACATTCCCAGAAGAACAGAAGATGGGCAGAAAATACCAGAAAAGCAGAGAAACGACAATAGGAGAATAAAACCCCTGAAAAGGTGAAAAAACTCACCCAAGACGCTCACTCACACACCCAGATGCATGTAAACAAACCGCAACGCCGCCTTGGTGGCCACACCAAGAAACCGACAGAAGAAAATGGCCACCAGAACAGGGGGCTGTGACCGACACAAAAGATACGAAAACACGCCAGCAAAAATGGGAAGCAAGCAGACTGGATGGGCGCAAAACTCCGCCCAGAAGCAGAAAACCCCGGCAGGGGCAAACAGCCCCAGAACTGCTAGCAGGCATCCCCCACAGCCCCGGGACCCCCCACAACAGAGGCCCCGGAGCAGAGCCGTCCTCCAAGCCCTCTGCCGTTTAAGAAATGGAAGAGTCCATGGGAAAGGCAGCAAGAAAGGGCAACTGGTAAGACCCAGAAGCCTTGGCAGGAGAAACAGGCTCGAAAACCTCCGTCCCCAACCCAAACAGAACAGCCCCCGAAACCACCCGAGTCTCGGCCCCAACTAAACCCCGCCCCGACCCCGAAACCCACAGATGGTCCAGAGCCGAGAACAGGGAGGGGAAAGGGGCGAACAGCACCTAACCAAAACGGGGCGGCCCTAGGGTATCCGAGTGGGAAACCAACCTAGCGTGTTGCAGCAACCTAACCTAGCTTGCAACACGGATGCCGCCTGTACTCTGAACAGTAATAACATCAGGAGAGTACTGGAGAACAAGCAGAGAATATCTCTCGCAAGATTCCAGGTCTAGGTATCAGGGACCCAACAGGCAACATGACGGAGGTAAAAGTGGCGACTGTCACCCGGAGAGAAGGGCACAGCAACCAACGAACCCGTACATGATCGGTTGGAACCTGGAAGACACATTCAATGATCCACCGAGCCCCGACGGGTTTCCAGGGCCCGTAGGGTAACAACTACGGGAAGCCCGGGCAAGATGTTGCTAACCTGGTTGATACCTGGCTGATACCTGATTGATGGGGTTCTGGGAGTTCATCTACTCCCCAAGCCCGGCCCGAGGCCAGGCTTGACTTGTGAGAGTTTGGTCCACTAGGCTGTTGCTTGGAGCGGCCCGCAGGCCCACATACCCACCACAGCCCGGTTGGTCCGGCACTCCTTGGAGGAATAAATCTAGTTTCCTCTTGAAAATATCCACGGTTGTTCCGGCAATATTTCTTATGCTTGCTGGGAGGACGTTGAACAACCACGGACCTCTGATGTTTATACAGTGTTCTCTGATTGAACCAGTTAAAACCAAAAACTAACAAGGGGGTAGAGGACTACACTGAAAACACCAGCGATGTGTACAATCACAGGGGAATAGCAGAGGGCCACCAAACACTACCAGTGGAACTATAACCACACTAGGCAGACCCCCGCCAGGCAAATGAAAAACCCAACAAAAGTACACCGTCCCCAGAGGCAGCAGGAACCGGTCGCCGCTTAGGTGGTAGGTCGCGCAACATCTTGACGCCCTAGCCAGCACAATACCAGTCCCTTCCCAAGGCCAAACAAGAGCCCCAAGCCCCAGTTGGCCCTAAGGGCGAGGTAAATGCAGAGCAGCAAGAACCTCTACGGGAATGGTTCCCGAACGCCCCAGGGAAGATAACCCTGTCACGCAGGGGCAGTACTCACAGGACGCTTAGGGAAGGAAGCCTCTAAGCGCATGCAGCCTCGGTACTGATGAGGAACACCTGGCCACCGCACAACACAACACACGGCAGTGAACACCACGAAAGGCAAACACCGCCTAGGAAACTGAGGCCAGAGAAGCGTCTATCCCGGTTGACATTAGCTTACGAACTGATGCTAGGCAGCCTGGGTGGTGAGGTCCGGGGCTCCCCCCTCCCCCTCTCGGGGCGGGGAGGGATGCGTGGACGATCGGCGCGGCAGTAAAGTGTGATGTTTGCTTGTTTCCTTGGGAATGTTGGGAGTTTCTACCTCTCTGTTCAGTTTTATGTTTTAGTTTTTTACCATGTGGGGTTTGTTTTCTTATGCCTACCTTTCTGGGTGCCTAACCCCAGTCAATTGCAGATAAGGAAAACACCAACCACAAGGGGGTTTTCCAGGGTCATTGCTCCCCTGGAACCTCTCTGAAGGGGCCAGGTTCTGGCGCTGGTTCCTTGTAGGTCTGAATTCGTTAGCTAATGTCCCAGTCTAATATAACATACATCACCCCGATAAGCTCTAGGGAGCCATAGGGGCTCCCCACAGAAAAAACATATTTACTACAAGTTTCAAGCAGCGAATGCATATACAGTGGAACCTCTATTAACGAGTTTAATCCGTTCTGGCACCGAGCTCATTACCTGGAAAACTCGTCTTAAGAAACAAATTTCCCCATTTAAAATAAAGGAAATAAATTTAATCCATTCCACTCCCAAAAACATCCATACTTGTATGACTTTTTTATGTAAATATAATACTGCACATGTAAATATAAATGTTTTGTTGTAGTGTTTTAATATTTACTTTACCTTATGAAGAGTCATTGCTAGCTGGAGGGAGACGATGGAGAGGTGGGAAGGAGGAGAGGGGTTATGGTGTGGAAGGAGAATCCACCTCTGAGTCAGGCGGACTCTCTCTTCTTGGGAATTTCACCCAAATTTCATTTCAAATGTCACACAAGGATGCGTTAGACCAGCACCAAATAAAACACTACGTCGATTACACTCGTTGTGTCAACAATATAATAGTCTTACCACGAAGATACAATACAATGCCGTTTTCTCAAATAGGCAATGTGGTTATTAAAGAAAACAGAAATTTCATGGCAAACATGTATACAATCCCCGAGTCGATCGGATAAGAATTGGATTTTATAGAAATATTTGCTCAAATGACGCTTGAGCGCGGTGTTTGGGTGCATTCAAGAGAAAAAAGTGTGCCACGTTCAAGCGACATATACCTGCGAAAGTGATAACACTTTCATAAAGTGTTATCACAAAGTGATAAATTAATTAAACATTTTCACACACCGGGTTGTCACTGCTTTATCAGAGCAGCTTTTCCAAGAATGCGTTCACCTTTTCAAACATTCCAAACACTTCCCTGATCTCAGTGGAAGAGGCAGCATCCTCCCTTACCTCCTCATTCCCTTACTAATGGTGTAAATTGTTGATGAGGACCTGCCATACTCCCTTGTGAGATCAGTCACACAGACACCACACTCATGCTTTGCTATAATTTCCTTCTTCAAATCCACAGTAATTGTGTCTTTCTTCCTCTTGACAACACTATCTTTAGCAAGCAGCTTCTTTGGAGACATCGTGTGTTACAAATTGTAGTCGCAAAACCACTAAAAACCCAAAGAAAAGCTCAAATAAATCCAGAGGGATGCTTGTCGAGTGCGATACAACAACAACACTGGCGTCAGAGGTGTCCGAGAATTTGCGAGAACCCGCGAGATGCTAGGAAGCACCATGTGGTTTTGCTCGTTAATAGAGGTGAGCTCGTCAATAGAGACAAATTTGCTGCGAGTGGCTTGCTTGTTACTGGAAAAACTCATTAATAGAGCCACTCGTTAATCGAGGTTCCACTGTATAGTTAAACACGAAGGCCGCCTCTTGACGAAACTCTCCTGCTAAAATGTTTTGTTATTATAAAATCAATCCTCCATGTTGTGTAGTAGAGAAAAATTGAGTTATATCCAGTTTACGTAAAGCTACGAGTGGTCGATAGCCCTCGTAGCGCGACGGAGCATACCTACGAAGATTTTCCTTCTTAAATGTTTACCTGAATACTGAAGTAGCCGCTACGAAAGTGCTAAGAGGGAAAAACATTCGTAAGAGCCTTCGTGAATCTGGCTCGTGGTCCCTGGTAGGCAAAGAACTCCTATGACTGATGACTCCAAACTAATATAGCACTATATCACTTCGGATATGTTGACCAGACCACACACTAGAAATTGAAGGGACGACGACGTTTCGGTCCGTCCTGGACCATTCTCAAGTCGATTGTGAATGGTCCAGGACGACTTGAATCCACAATCGACTTGAGAATGGTCAAGGACGGACCGAAACGTCGTCGTCCCTTCAATTTCTAGTGTGTGGTCTGGTCAACATACTTCAGCCACGTTATTGTGACTCATCGCCTCACTTCGGATAGCTTCAGGAAGTCTCCGGGGCTCACCCTGAAACTAGTGTTTCATTACATTCAATGCTGTTTTTTTTTAAAGGCATCAATTCTTTGTGGAAAAAACAAAAAACAGAAATTCCTTCCAATATACCTTTAAGATTGATCTTCAGCTTTGCTGTGGGATTTTCCGTGTGAATGGTATAAGCCAAGGCTGGAACATACTTTCCTGAAATAGTTAATATAAAATATTAGAATTTAAAACAAAAAAATATTACAACTACATCTATTACATACTAGATCAAATATTGTTTTAAATTTATTTTTCATTATTGATATTTGTAATTTTCTTAGTATTTTTCACAGAAACAGTTGCAAAATATTTGGAGGCTAAATTAAAGTCCGTCCCCAACCTGAACGGGGCAGCCCACGAAACCGCTGAGTCTCGGCCCCAATTAAACCCTGCCCCGACCCCGAAACCCGCAGATGGTCAGGAGCAGCGAACAGGGAGAGAAAAGGGCGAACAATACCTAACCAAAACGGGGCGACCCCGGGGCATCCGAGTGGGAAACCAACCTAGCGTGTTGCAGCAACCTAAACCAAGCTTGCAACGCAGATGCCGCCTGTACTCTGAACAGTAATAACATCAGGAGAGTACTGGAGAACAAGCCAAGAACACAACTCGAAAGACTCCGGGTCAAGGTGTCAGTGACCCAACAGGCAGCATGACGGAGGTAAAAGTGGCGACCCCTGAGACAAGGGCACAGCAAATAACGAACCCGCACAAGACAACTTGAAACCCAGAAGACACATTCAATGGTCCACCAAGCCCCGACAGGGTTTTCCAGGGCCCATAGGATAACAACTACGGGAAGCCCGGGCAAGGTGTTGCTAACCAGTTAAAACCCAAAACTAACAAGGGGTAGAGGACAACACTGAAAACCCCTGCGACATGTACAATCACGGGGGCCTAGCAGAGGGCCACCAAACACTACCAGTGGAACTACTCTGAACTATGCCTAGAACTCTACCCACATCGACTGATGCCAAAGTTAGGGATATCCATATCAGCCCGAATAGCTCCGGGGAGCCATAGAGGCATCCCTCCAGAAAATGGAGGGAATAATTTTTTATGTACACTATAGAGTTGTCATATTACTGTATACTAATGAACAGTACTTGGGATAAGGCAGGGCTGTTCTAAATACATGCAGCTCGAGGTGAAAAACCAAATCCAAGCAAAATGTTAGACTTGAAAAACTAGCTCATAAAGCAAATACCAAATTTGAGAATAGCACATAAGCAAATAGCCCCCCACAAGACAAGTGTTCGAAGGTAGGTTTACACCTAGCTTGAAAAGTGGGACCAGCAACTTGGGGAGGTCTGAATGCAAGGACAGCAGCAACAGGACTGAGGCTCAAGTGGCATGGAAGCTGGGAGATCCTAGTGGTGTTGCCATCTGCTGGTGACCATCCACAACTTTGGGGGGGATACGAAGGGGGGGGGGGAGTTGCCCTAGTTTTCTGAGTCATTTGGCTGCTTTTATGGAACATTCCCTTTGAACCTTGTAGTTGACTGTATTGCTTCACTGGCTTTCTGATAACAATTCCCTGCTTCCTATACCTGGTTACCTGGTTGATGGGGTTCTGAGAGTTCTTCTACTCCCCAAGCCCAGCCCGAGGCCAGGCTTGACTTGTGAGAGTTTGGTCCACCAGGCTGTTGCTTGGAGCGGCCCGCAGGCCCACATACCCACCACAGCCTGGTTGGTCTGGCACTCCTTGAAGGAAATAATCTAGTTTCCTCTTGAAGATGTCCACGGTTGTTCCTGTAATATTTCTGATGCTCGCTGGTAGGACGCTGAACAACCGTGGACCTCTAATGTTCATACAGTGTTCTCTGATTGTGCCCATGGCACCTCTGCTCTTCACTGGTTCTATTCTGCATTTTCTTCCATGTCGTTCACTCCAGTACGTTGTTATTTTACTGTGCAGATTTGGGACCTGTCCCTCCAGTATTTTCCATGTGTATATTATTTGGTATCTCTCTCGTCTCCTTTCTAGTGAGTACATTTAGAGAGCTTTGAGACGATCCTAATAATTTAGGTGCTTTATCTTGTCTATGCATGCCGTATATGTTCTCTGTATTCCCTCAATTTCAGCAATCTCTCCTGCTCTGAAGGGGGAAGTGAGTACTGAGCAGTACTCAAGACGGGACAACACAAGTGATTTGAAAAGTACAACCATTGTGATGGGATGCCTCTATGAAGGGGTCAGATTCTGGCTCTGATCCCCTAGTAGACCATACATTGCTCAGAATTGGTGTTACTCAGTAAGAGGCAGTGGAGGGAGCTACCTCAGTGAGCTTGCTTCAGGGACCCGGTGTTTGGCGGCTCTAGAAATGATTTACTTATTACTGAACTGTTCATATTCATTTTATCCAGTTGTATTTATGAAAAATAAGATAAAAGTACTAACACACATAAGTACACTGGACCTCAATCCTTTAATTTAGCTTGGGAGCACCTTACCTGCATAAGATTCTCCTGTGACGTAGAAGTCATTGCGCTGCAGCTCAGGAAACATCACAAAGAACTGCACAAGGGCATTATACAGGTCTCTGCCCACATCAGTCTGGTTCCTAGCATATCCAGCAGCATTTTTTGTAAAGCTGAATCCTGTTGATAAAAACCCACAGAACGTCATAAAAATTATGATTTAGTTTACAAGAACATAATTTAAAAACAAAAGAAAGTTGTAATAATACTGTACTGTCTGAAGATATCAAAGGTGGGCACAAAATCCTTTTGCAAGGAGAATATTCTAATACTGTACCTTACTTTTTCTTTTCATTTGCAGGTAGTGCATTAATTTGAGACAAGTGAATTAACCTTTAAACTGCGCATCCTTTGAGGTCAATTTGCAAAAAATATTCGAATTATGTAAAAATTACTTTAAAATGTTAAAACAAATCTCCAATTTATTGGTTTCAGAGTCGTGAAACTTTCATCAAAATATTTTCAGAAATTGATTTTAGATTAATTTTTTAAAAAGAAAGTTTTGTTGATAAGAAGAGCTCCTATTAACTGGAACCGAGGGATAATGCAGTAATAAAGAGATGCAAACACCTGTCCAACACACAAAGAAGAATAGTAGTAAGAAGTGCTCACAAAGTGGATATGCAGCTGGGACCCTGTATATCAGATGCATTGCTTCTGGCAGTATGGGTTCGAGTCACTTCTGGGATGTGAGTTTTCAGTTGCATATATGCCTGGAGACCGTTCAGGCTTGTTCGCATATATATATGTGTATATGTACATAATATATATGTATGTATGTGTATATAAGTATGTATACTTTTTCTTTCGGAAGGGGATCTGTTCCCTTTGCTATTGACGGGGCGCTGGGGGGGAGCGGCTTGCTCTGTTGACTCTTGCATGGTCCCGCAGTTGGTGGGCGATTTTGGTTGTCTTCCCGCCTCTGGTGGCGGCGGCGGATGGCTTCTCCCCCTTTGAGGGGTTCAGGGCTGGCGGGGTGGGCTTCTTCCCCTGCACTTCGTCATGTCATCTCAGTGGGTGCGTTGGACGTGTTCGATCCGCCGTATCCTTCAGGGGTTCCCGTCTGCTCTATGCAGACACGGGCCTGGCGGATCTGCGATTCTTCTGGACTTCTTCAGTCTACACCCTGGAATCTATGCCCTCATCAGAGGACTGTTGTCTCTGGTCCGGCTTCTGTTGGGGCCAGGTGCCTCGATGGTGGCCCTGTACTTCCAGGTCAATTCTTGGCACGTTCTTCTCCAGTTTTCCGGGATTGGTGGGGTGGTGGGGTTTCAGGCTTGCCGGTTTTGTTGCCTTCCCTAGTTTGTAATTGGCATTTGGTGTATTTACGCATCTTTACCGGATCTTGGTGCCCTGTCTGAGTCTGCTAGGGATTCGGTGTATGGCCTACCTCGACGACTGGCAGGTGTGGGCTCCCAGTCAGTCCACTTGTCTGCTCGGCAGGTATGTGGTTCTTTCCAGATCACCGGGCTTGGTTTCCTGGTGATCTGGAGGCCGTGCCATCTGTTTCTGTCCTGGGTTCGGACTTGGCTGGGTCTTGTTTAGGGCTCTTGGGCCGCTCCTTGTCCTTCCCTCAAGAAGTGTTGCAGCGGCTGTGGTCCCACCTTTGGCTGTTCAGGAGGGGGTCCTGGATTGCTCGAGCAGTTGTGCGGGAGTCTGAACTTCGACATGCTGGTCTGCCCGCAGGGTCGGGTTTGGCTTCGGCGTCTGTTTGGTTCCTTCGGAGACTCCCCTTCCACCTCACTTGCAATCAGTGGGTTCGTTCCTCCGGGGATTTTGTGTTGGTGCTGCATCACCAGCTTCCTCTTTGGGGTTTTCGGGGTTCCATGCCTTGGCACCTCCCCGAGCCTTTGCTCGATGTGTTCACGGACGAGTCATCTCTCGGCTGGGGCTTTGTGACCAGTGCTCATCAGGTCGGCCGGGGATGGTGGGGTCTGTCTGTCCGTCAGGCTCACAGCACGGTTCGGGAGTTCGTGGCTGTCTGGTTTGAGCTTCGGACGTTTCAGGTCATCTCGTTTGCTGGATTCTTGGGGTTTGGCTAACAGTGAGGTTCATGTCTGGGGTGTGTCCTGCGTCCTGGAGGACAGCCTGTCTCAGTTCTTTCCTCTGTTAGCGGATTGGCCAGTTGTCACAGACTCGTTTCGTTAGCTCTGCCGGACGTATGGACTCCTGGCCATGGACGTCTTCAAGTTGGCATAGTCTAGGTGTCGCCCATTCTATGTCGTGCCCTTACCCGCCTACGAGGCGTTCGCAGTGGATGCCTTTCGGCAGGACTGGTCGAGGTGGGGGTACCTGTTCCTCTTTTCCCAGTCTAGATGTTGCTTCAGGATCTGGCTCGGTTGGAGCTTATTCCCAAGATAGTGGTCCTCATGGTCCTTTGGTGGCCGGCCCAGCTCTATTTTCAGACGATGCTTGATAGGTGTCCGATTCTGGGGTGTTTTCCCGCGGCTCCGCCTCTTTCGGCAGGTCAGACCGGTCCTATACGTGACTGGTTCGGCCTTCTCCTCGGCTCTTCGAGTCTAGTATTTTGACGCGGGTATCACCATCTCTGTGGTGATCAGGTGATTTTGTTGACGGTGTCCCACCTGCGAGCGTCGTCTAGGCGACAGTATGACGTTCCTGGTGTTTCTATGCATCTTTTTCTTGCTCTTTGTAGGTCGTCTTCTCTTTCGCATTGGGTTGTCTTGTCCTTTCTTGAGTTTTCAGGACAACAGTTATTGATGTTTCTTACTGTCGCCTCGTTTTGTGCGGCTCTGGTGGAGCTGCTCCGGCTTGCGTTCGGGGTGGACGTCACATCTGCCCCGTTCCATACGCTTTCTCATGTTTTGTTTCACCTCCGGCCTGCTCATGCGTCGCCTGAGCCTTCCTGGTCCTTGATCAGGGTGCCTTCTTATCTTCTCCTCAGTTTGTGATAGCCCCCTCGGTTCAGGTTTCTGCTCTTTAGTACTGGTGGTAGGATTGTACATTTGCAGCCTTTCTCCATCCTTCTGGCGATGGTCGAGACGGCTGTTTAAAAAACCCAAGAAATGCTAGGCAGCCAGTGCGGTGAGGTCCGGGGCTCCCCCCCTCCCCCTCTCAGGGTGGGAAGGGCTGCGTGGATGATCAGCGCGGCAGTAAAGTGTGATGGTTGCTTTCTGGGTGCCTAACCCCGGTTGATGGCAGATAAGGAAAACCCAAACCACAAGGGGTTTTCCAGGGGTCATTGCTCCCTGAAACCTCTCTGAAGGGGCCAGGTTCTGGCGCTGGTCCCTGGTAGGTCTGAACTCCTTAGCTAATGTCCCGGTCAAATATAACATACATTAGGCCGATAAGCTCCAGGGAGCCGTAGGGGCTCCCCACAGAAAACCAGCATTGAATGTAATGAAATGCCATTTTCTGGGTGAGACCCGGAGGCTTCCTGGAGCTTATCGGGCTAATGTATGTTATATTAGACCGGGACATTGGCTAAGGAGCTCAGACCTACCAGGGACCAGCGCCAGAACCTGGCCCTTTCAGAGAGGTTTCAGGGAGCAATGGCACTGGAAAACCCTCTTGTGGTTGGGGTTTTCCTTATCTGCCATCGACCGGGATCAGGCACCCAGAAAGGTAGGCATGACGAAACAAACCCCACATGGTGAGAAACTAAAACAAAAAACCGAACAGAGAGGTAGAAACTCCCTACAATCCCAAGGAAACAAGCAAACATCACACTTTACTGCCGCGCCGATCGTCCACGTAGCCCTCCCCGCCCCGGGAGGGGGAGGGGGGAGCCCCGGACCTACTGTGCCAGCTGCCAAGCTTCAGTTCGGAAGCTAAGCTTCAACCAATGCATAAAACTGCCGACCGGTGGGAGGGAGGGTTGCCAGGGAGCCTCCGGGGCTTATCCAGGAAATGGCGTTTCATTACATTCAACGCTGGTTTCTGTGGGAAGCCTCTATGGCTCCCTGGAGCTTCATACCCAAAGAGAAGGAAAAGAAAGGGCTAACCCGAGAGGCAGCCGTCACAAACTCCGCAACGTGAAGCCGAGACAACAAGATGCAACCTGCGACCCAAGGCAACAAGAATGCACAGGAGCAGAAGCGCATAAAGAAAGGGCGGCCCAGAACCTGTGCGACCCTCAATTCCCTGCGCCCAAAATGAGCCCTAGATGTCACCAACACAGCAACAAAAGCTGCAAACGTCCGAACAGCACGGGCGCAAAGACAGACTGCAGGCTGGAAGACTGAAAAACTCTCCGGACGACCTGGGAGACCCAAGCCCTGAAATAGGGAACAAGGGGAACCAGATCAACCAAAGCGCGTCCCCAGACATGGTACGCAGGTAACGGCAAAAAGCACAACCAGACAACACAGGACGCACCCCCGGCCAAACCAATCAAGCATCAATAACCCAAGAACCCCTCTGGAAACCAGCCGTCTTGACCGTCGCCAGGACGGAGAAAGGCTGCACACGTACAAATCTACCGCCAGTACCAAGGAGCAGAAACCTGAACCGAAGGGGCTACCACAAACTGAGAAGAAGAAGGCACCCTGATCAAGGACCAGGACAGCGCAGGCGACGCATGAGCAGGCCGGAGGTGAAACAAAACACGAGAAAGCGTACAAAACGGGGCAGATGTGACATACACCCCAAACACAAACCGGAGCGGCTCTGCCAGCACCGCATAAAACGAGGCAACAGTAAGAAAATATCAATTAACTGTAGTCCAGAAAAACCCAAGAAAGGACAAGACAACCCGATGCGAAAGAGAAGACAACGTACAAAGAGCAAGAAAAAGTGCATAGAAACACCAGGAACGTCATACTATCGCCAAGACGAAGCTCGCAGGTGGGACACCGTCAACAAGGCCACCTGAACACCACAGAGATGGTGATACCCACGTCAAAATACCAGACGCGAAGAGCTAAGGAGAAGGCCGAACCAGTCACGTACAGGACCGATCCGACCTGCTGAAAGAAGCGGAGCTGCGGGAAAACGCCCCGGGTTCGGACATCTATCAAGCAGCGTTTGAAAAGAAGCTGGGCCAGCCACCAAGGAAACCATAAGAACTGCTCTCGTGGGAATGGGCTGCAACCGAGCCAGAACCCAAAGCAACAGCTGGGCCAGGAGAAGAGGAACAGGTACCCCCACCTCGACCAGTCCTGCCGAAAAGCATCTAACGTGAATGCCTCGCAGGCGGGTAAGGGCGCCACATAAAATGGGCGACGCCTAGACCACGCCAACTCGAAGAACGTCCATGTCCAGGAGTCCATATGTCCAGCAGAGCCAACGAAACGAGTCGACTACGACTGGCCAATCCGCGAACAGAGGAATGAACCAAGACAACTTTCCGCCAGGACGCAGGACACACCCCGGACATGAAATTCACGGTTAGCCAAACCCCAAGAATCCAGCAAACGAACCACTCCAAGGAACCAACCCCAAAGGTCAACACCTAAGAGAAACCCTGTGGTTCCAGCAAGAACCACCAGAGAACAGTCCGAATGGAGCTGAATGGTAGAGCACCGAGTGACCCAAACCCTCCGAAGTGCAAACCAGACAGTTACGAACTCCCGAACCATGCTGTGAGCCCGACGGACGGACAGACTCCACCATCCCCGGCCGACCTGGTGAGCACTGGTCACAAAGACCCAGCCGAGAGATGACTCGTCCGTGAACACATCAAGCCAAGGCACGGAACCCCGAAAACCTCAAAGAGGAAGCTGGTGACGCAGCACCAACACAAGATCCCTGGAAGAACGAACCCAACGATTGCAAGAGGCGGAAGGGGTGTCTCCGAAGGAACCAACCAGACTCCGAAGTCAAATCCGACCCTGCAGCAGACCAGCTTGTCGAAGTTCAGACTACCGCACAACCACTCTTAACAACCCAGGACCCCCCTCATGCACAGCCGAAGACGGGACTACAGCCGCAGCAACACTTCTGGAGGGAAAGACAAGGAGTGGCCCAATAGCCCTAATCAAGGCCCAGGTCCGAACCCAGGTCGGAAACAGATGGAATGGCCTCCAGATCACCAGAAAACCAAACCCGGCAATCTGGAAAGAACCACACCCCTGGCGAGCAGACAAGAAGACCGACTGGGAGCCCACACCAGCCAGTCGTCAAGGTAGGACAGACACCGAATCTCAAGCAGACTCAGACAGGGCACCAAGATCCGGTAAAGATGCAAAAAAGCAAAAAAAAAAAAACAAGTGCCAATAATTGACCTGGAGGTCCAGGGCCACCATCCAGGCACCCAGTCCCAACAGAAGTCAGACAGGAGACAACAGTCCTCCGAGGAGGGCATAGAAACCAGGGCACAGACTGAAGAAGTCCAGAAGAACCGCAGATTCGAAGGCCCATGTCTGCAAAGAGCAGACGGGAACCCCAGAAGGATGGGGTGGATCGACCACGCCCAACGCACCCACCAAGATGACATGACGAGGCGCAGGGGAAGAAGCCCACCCCGCCAGCTCTGAACCCCCCAAAGGGGGAGAAGCCGTCCACCACCGCCACCAGAGGCCGGAAGACAACCAAAAGCGCCCACCAACAGCAGGACCATACGAGAATCAACAGAGCAAGCTGCTCCCCCAGCGCCCCGACAACAGGAGGAAACAGAAGGAAACAGCCCCTTCCGAAAGAAAAAGTACATATATACATATCATGTATATACACATACACATACACACAAGGTATGTGACACACACACACAGCGTTATATGACAAAGAGTGCTGGGAAGACGGGACACCACGAGTGTAGCTCTCATCCTGTAACTACACTTAGGTAATTACACTTAGGTAATTACACACGTGCATATGCACATACACATGTCCACACACACAGTAATTACCTAAGTGTAATTACCTAAGTGTAGTTACAGGATGAGAGCTACGCTCGTGGTGTCCCGTCTTCCCAGCACTCTTTGTCATATAACGCTTTGAAACTACTGACGGTCTTGGCCTCCACCACCTTCTCACTTAACTTGTTCCAACCGTCTACCACTCTATTTGCGAAGGTGAATTTTCTTATATTTCTTCGGCATCTGTGTTTAGCTAGTTTAAATCTATGACCTCTTGTTCTTGAAATTCCAGGTCTCAGGAAGTCTTCCCTGTCGATTTTATCAATTCCTGTAACTATTTTGTATGTAGTGATCATATCGCCTCTTTTTCTTCTGTCTTCTAGTTTTGGCATATTTAATGCTTCTAACCTCTCCTCGTAGCTCTTGCCCTTCAGTTCTGGGAGCCACTTAGTAGCATGTCTTTGCACCTTTTCCAGTTTGTTGATGTGCTTCTTAAGATATGGGCACCACACAACAGCTGCATATTCTAGCTTTGGCCTAACAAAAGTCATGAACAATTTCTTTAGTATATCGCCATCCATGTATTTAAATGCAATTCTGAAGTTAGAAAGCATAGCATAGGCTCCTTGCACAATATTCTTTATGTGGTCCTCAGGTGATAGTTTTCTATCTAGAACCACTCCTAGATCTCTTTCTTTATCAGAATTCTTTAAAGATTTCTCACATAATATATAGGTTGTGTGGGGTCTATGTTCTCCTATTCCACATTCCATAACATGACATTTATTAACATTAAATTCCATTTGCCAAGTGGTGCTCCATATACTTATTTTGTCCAGGTCTTCTTGAAGGGCATGACAATCATCTAAATTTCTTATCCTTCCTATTATCTTAGCATCATCAGCAAACATGTTCATATAATTCTGTATACCAACTGGTAGATCATTTATGTACACAATAAACATCACTGGTGCAAGAACTGAACCCTGTGGTACTCCACTTGTGACATTTCTCCATTCCGATACATTGCCTCTGATTACTGCCCTCATTTTTCTATCAGTCAGAAAATTTTTCATCCATGATAGAAGCTTACCTGTCACCCCTCCAATATTTTCCAGTTTCCAGAACAACCTCTTATGTGGAACTCTGTCGAAAGCCTTTTTTTAAGGTCCAGATAGATGCAGTCAACCCAACCATCTCTTTCCTGTAGTATCTCTGTGGCTCGATCATAGAAACTGAGTAAATTCGATACACAGGATCTTCCAGATCGAAAACCATACTGTCTGTCTGATATTATATCATTTCTCTCTAGGTGTTCTACCCATTTAGTTTTGATTAGTTTTTCCAATACTTTCACTATTACACTTGTCAATGATACAGGTCTATAATTGAGGGGGTCTTCCCTGCTGTCACTTTTGTAGATTGGAACTTTGTTAGCCTGTTTCCACCCGTCTGCTACGATTCCTGTACACAGGGATGCCTGAAAGATCAGGTGAAGTGGAATGCTGAGCTCAGATGCACATTCTCTCAGAACCCATGGTGAAACGCCATCTGGGCCAGCTGCTTTGTTCTTCCCGAGCTCCTTTAGCATATTTTCCACTTCATCTCTGGACACCTCTATCCGCTCTATGTTGTTCTCTGGAATTTTTATTGTATCTGGTTCCCTAAAGATTTCATTTTGTACAAACACACTTTGGAACTTTTCGTTTAGCGTTTCACACATTTCCTTTTCATCTTCCGTGAATCTATTTCCCATTTTCAACCTCTGAATATTATCCTTTACCTGCAATTTGTTGTTTATGAATTTATAGAATAGACCTGGTTCTGTTTTACATTTGTCCGCAATCCCTTTTTCAAAATTTCTTTCTGCCTCTCTCCTCACTGCCGTGTAGTTGTTTCTCGCATCTTTGTATCGCTGGTATGTTTGGGGGTTCGGCCTCTTCCTGTATTGATTCCATTTTTGTGTCTTTCGGTCTCTAGCCCTCTCGCAATTTCTATTGAACCAATCCTGTTTCCTAGTTCTGCATCTCTGTTTTGGTATAAATTTTTTTGTGCCTTTATCATATATTTCACAAAACTTGCCATACATCTCATTCACTTCCTTGCCTAGCATCAAGTCTGTCCAATTATACTCACTAAAAAAATTTCTAAGGTCACCATAATGTCCTCTCCTGAAGTCTGGTTTTTCAACTGCTTCAACCTCCTTATTTTCTTCCAGCTTATAACGCATTGCATACTTTATTCCCAAAAAGACATGGTCACTTTTACCCAAGGGAGGAAGGTACTGAATGTCAAATATCTCTTCCTCCTTCCTGGTAAATATCAAATCTAGCATGGAGGGAACGTCCCCTTCCCTCATCCTCGTAGCTTGTTTAACATGTTGATACAAGAATGTTTCCAGGATGAGGTCTACAAATTTACAGGTCCAAAAATCTTCTGTTTTAGCTTCATATGCTTCCCAGTCTATGGATTTCAAGTTGAAGTCACCGACTATCAACAGTCGTGATCTATCGTTATCCGCTCTCGCTATAATCTCTCTCATTATTGTTATAAGACCTTCACGTTTACTATCTAGCTCCTCCTTTGACCATGTGCTGCTTGGCGGTGGACTATATGCATTTATCATCATTAGTTTATCATCCTCATAGCAGATCTCTAGTGCTATTATGTCAACTTCTTGTGGATTGGCAGTCATTATTTCCTTCACCTTTAGGTGTTCTTTTACCAGCACAGCAACGCCAGTGTACACATGTACATGCGTACACACACACACACACACCTATGAAGCAAGAACGGAGGACTTTTGGACATGCAGATTTGTGAACCTCATTCTGGAGACATTCTTGTATCAACACATAAAGCAAGCCACAAGAATGAGGGAAGGAGATGTACCGTCAGTACTGGATCTAGTATTCACCAGGAAAGAAGAAGAGATTTTTGACATCCAGTACCTTCCTCAATTGGGAAAGAGTGATCACGTCTTGTTAGACATTAAATATGCTTTAAGATATCATCTAGAAGAAAATGGGGACATTGAAACAGTTGATAAACTCGATTTAGGGAGAGGCAACTATGGGGAACTTCGAAATTTTTTTAATGAGTGTAATTGGACAGAATTGTTGCTAGGCAGGGAAGTAAATGAAATGTATGCCAAATTTTTAAAACTATACGAGGAAGGCACACAAACATTCATACCAAAACAGAGATGCAGGGCCAGAAAACAGGATTGGTTCGACAGAAATTGTGAGAGGGCAAGAGACCAAAAGACACAAAAATGGAATCAGTATAGGAAGAGGCCAAACCCCCAAACATACCAGCGATACAAAGATGCGAGAAACAATTATACAGCAGTAAGGAGAGAGGCAGAAAGAAATTTTGAAAAAGGGATAGCAGATAAATGTAAAACAGAACCGGGCCTATTCTACAAATTCATAAACAACAAATTGCAGGTAAAGGATAATATCCAGAGGTTGAAAATGGGAAACAGATTCACGGAAAATGAAAAGGAAATGTGTGAAACATTAAATGAAAAGTTCCAAAGTGTGTTTGTACAAAATGAAATCTTCAGAGAACCAGACACAATAAAAATTCCAGAGAACAACATAGAGCGGATAGAGGTGTCCAGAGATGAAGTGGAAAATATGCTAAAGGAGCTCGGGAAGAACAAAGCAGCTGGCCCAGATGGCGTTTCACCATGGGTTCTGAGAGAATGTGCATCTGAGCTCAGCATTCCACTTCACCTGATCTTTCAGGCATCCCTGTGTACAGGAATCGTAGCAGACGTGTGGAAACAGGCTAACAAAGTTCCAATCTACAAAAGTGGCAGCAGGGAAGACCCCCTCAATTATAGACCTGTATCATTGACAAGTGTAATAGTGAAAGTATTGGAAAAGCTAATCAAAACTAAATGGGTAGAACACCTGGAGAGAAATGATATAATATCAGACAGACAGTATGGTTTTCGATCTGGAAGATCCTGTGTATCGAATTTACTCAGTTTCTATGATCGAGCCACAGAGATACTACAGGAAAGAGATGGTTGGGTTGACTGCATCTATCTGGACCTTAAAAAGGCTTTCGACAGAGTTCCACATAAGAGGTTGTTCTGGAAACTGGAAAATATTGGAGGGGTGACAGGTAAGCTTCTATCATGGATGAAAAATTTTCTGACTGATAGAAAAATGAGGGCAGTAATCAGAGGCAATGTATCGGAATGGAGAAATGTCACAAGTGGAGTACCACAGGGTTCAGTTCTTGCACCAGTGATGTTTATTGTGTACATAAATGATCTACCAGTTGGTATACAGAATTATATGAACATGTTTGCTGATGATGCTAAGATAATAGGAAGGATAAGAAATTTAGATGATTGTCATGCCCTTCAAGAAGACCTGGACAAAATAAGTATATGGAGCACCACCTGGCAAATGGAATTTAATGTTAATAAATGTCATGTGATGGAATGTGGAACAGGAGAACATAGACCCCATACAACCTATATATTATGTGAGAAATCTTTAAAGAATTCTGATAAAGAAAGAGATCTAGGAGTGGTTCTAGATAGAAAACTATCACCTGAGGACCACATAAAGAATATTGTGCAAGGAGCCTATGCTATGCTTTCTAACTTCAGAATTGCATTTAAATACATGGATGGCGATATACTAAAGAAATTGTTCATGACTTTTGTTAGGCCAAAGCTAGAATATGCAGCTGTTGTGTGGTGCCCATATCTTAAGAAGCACATCAACAAACTGGAAAAGGTGCAAAGACATGCTACTAAGTGGCTCCCAGAACTGAAGGGCAAGAGCTACGAGGAGAGGTTAGAAGCATTAAATATGCCAAAACTAGAAGACAGAAGAAAAAGAGGTGATATGATCACTACATACAAAATAGTAACAGGAATTGATAAAATCGACAGGGAAGACTTCCTGAGACCTGGAATTTCAAGAACAAGAGGTCATAGATTTAAACTAGCTAAACACAGATGCCAAAGAAATATAAGAAAATTCACCTTCGCAAATAGAGTGGTAGACGGTTGGAACAAGTTAAGTGAGAAGGTGGTGGAGGCCAAGACCGTCAGGAGTTTCAAAGCGTTATATGACAAAGAGTGCTGGGAAGACGGGACACCACGAGCGTAGCTCTCATCCTGTAACTACACTTAGGTAATTACACTTAGGTAATTACACACTTGAAAAGAAAATTACAAGCCGCCGGCCAGGCAAAGAAGGCACAAAACTGCATCAAAAGGCCCACCTCGACAAAACCTCAAAGTCCCAGCACGTCCATAACACATGCCAAGACCCAAAAAGATCAGTCTGCAAGCCAGGAAGACCCCGGAACTCCAGAAGGCAGAAACCGGGTTTCCCAGGGGGTCCTGTCTGGGGGCTGTGCTTTGCATTTCTGTGGTGTTTCTCCGCCTGCAAAATGTGGTGGTTTGGCCTCCCCCTGGTTCGAATCCGGGTTTCTTTGGGTTCGTTCCGGAGGTTTCTTCCTCTTGGGCCCCTTTGTGGGTTCTGGGGGCTTTGTTTCTTCGTGTAATTACCATCCTGTAACTACACTTAGGTAATTACACGAGGAAACAAAGCCCCCAGAACCCACAAAGGGGCCCAAGAGGAAGAAACCTCTGGAACGAAACCAAAGAACCCGGAATCGAACCAGGGGGAGGCCAAACCACCACATTTTGCCGGCGGAGAAAAACCACAGAAAGGCAAAGCACAGCCCCCAGACAGAAACCCCTGGGAAAAAGGTCATAACAGACCGAAAACCGAGGGACAAGGTGTGGGAGCAAGCATAACAGCCAGGGGAAACCCCTGAAAAAAGATGAAAACTCACCCAAGAAGCTCGCTTGCACACCCAGTCGCACGTAAACAAACCGCAACGCCGCCCTGGTGGCCACGCCGGGAAACCGGCAGACGAAAATGGCTGCCAGCAGGGGCTGTGACTGACGCTAAAGATACAAAAACACGCCAGCAAAAGTGGGAAGCAAGCAGACTGGATGGGCGAAAAACGCCGCCCAAAAGCAGAAAACCCCGACAGGGGCAAACCGCCCCAGAACTGCTAGCAGACATCCCCCACAGCCCCGGGAACCAACAACAGAGGCCCCGGGGCAGAGCCATTCTCCAAGCCCTCCGCCCTTAAAGAAAAGCAAGAGTTCATGGGAAAGGCAGCAAGAAAGGGCCGCTGGTAAGACCCAGAAGCCTTGGCAGGAGGAACAGGCTCGAAAAATCTCCGTCCCCCAACCCGAACAGGGCAGCCCCCGAAAACCGCCCGAGTCTCGGCCCCAACTAAACCCCGCCCCAACCCCGAAACCCGCAGACGGTCCGGAGCCGGGAACAGGGAGGGAAAGGGGCGAACAGCACCTAACCAAAACGGGGCGGCCTCGGGGCACCCAAGTCGGAACCAACCTAGCATGTTGCAGCATGGATGCCGCCTGTACTCTGAACAGTAATAACATCAGGAGAGTACTGGAGAACAAGCAGAGAAAATCTCTCACAAGACTCCGGGTCAAGGTGTTAGTGACCCAACAGGCAGCATGACGGAGGTAAAAGTGGCGACTGTCACCCGGAGACAAGGGCACAGCAACCAACGATCCCGTACAAGACGGGTTGGAGCCCGGAAGACACATTCAATGATCCCCCGAGCCCAGACAGGGGTTTCCAGGGCCCGTAGGCTGACTGCTACAGGAAGCCCGGGCAAGGTGTTGCAAAACCGGTTGGGGATAGCACTGAAAACCCCTGAGAAGTGTACAATCACAGGGGCCTAGCAGAGGGCCGCCAAACACTACCAGTGGAACTATAGCCACACTGGGCAGACCCCCACCAAGCAATTGAAAAAAAAAAAAAAAAAAAAAAAAAAAAAACGCAAAAGTACACCGTCTTCAGAGGCAACAGGAACCGGTCGCTGCTTAGGTGGCAAGCTGTGCAACACCTTGACGCCCTAACCAGCACAATACCAATCCCTACCCAGGGCTAAACAAGGGCCCCAAGCCCCAGCTGGCCCCAAGGGCGAGGCAAATGCCGAGCAGCAAGAACCTCTACGGGAATGGTTCCCGAGTGCCCCAGGGAAGATAACCCTTTTACGCAAAGGCAGTACTCACAGGGCGCTTACGGAAGTCAGCCACTAAGCGCATGCAGCCCCGGCACTGAGGAGGTACTCCTGGCCACCGCACAAC
Source organism: Procambarus clarkii (assembly GCF_040958095.1). Taxonomy (NCBI): domain Eukaryota; kingdom Metazoa; phylum Arthropoda; class Malacostraca; order Decapoda; family Cambaridae; genus Procambarus; species Procambarus clarkii. Next base: position 7,729,222 of record NC_091176.1, on the reverse strand, counting down.
ACAACACACGGCAGTGAACGCCACACAAGGCAAACACCGCCTAGGAAACTGAGGCCAGAGAAGCGTCTATCCCGGTTGACATTAGCTTACGAAATGAAGCTTGGCAGCCGGCGCAGTAGGTCCGGGGCTCCCCCCCCCCTCTCGGGGCGGGGAGGGCTTCACGATTGGCACGGCAGTAAAGTGTGATGTTTGCTTGTTTGCTTGTTTCCTTGGGATTGTCGGGAGTTTTCTACCTCTCTGTTCGGTTATTTGTTTTAGTTTTTACCATGTGGGGTTTGTTTTGTCATGCCTACCTTTCTGGGTGCCTAACCCCGGTCGATGGCAGATAAGGAAAACCCCAACCACAAGAGGGTTTTCCAGTGCCATTGCTTCCTGAAACCTCTCTGAAGGGGCCAGGTTCTGGCGCTGGTCCCTGGTAGATCTGAACTCCTTAGCTAATGTCCCGGTCAAATATAACATACATTAGCCCGATAAGCTCCAGGGAGCCGTAGGGGCTCCCCACAGAAAACCAGCGTTGAATGTAATGAAATGTCATTTTCTGGGTGAGACCCGAAGGCTCCCTGGAGCTATACTGGGCTGATGTCCATATATTAGACCGTGGCAACAGTCAATCGAAGGAGTTCTAGGCCTACTGGGGACCAGAGCCAGATCTTGACCCCCTCAAGAGAGGCACGAGGAGCAATGGCCTAAAGACAGCCCCCGTGTAATTGGAAGCAGTCTTTGTCTGCCATCTACCAGGTCAGGCACCCAGAAAGGTAGGAATTCCAAAACAAACTACTGCTGATCAAATAATTTGCAAACCGACAGCCGAACTAGCAACAGAACTCCCCAATCAAAACTAAGGAAACAAGTATGACGTCACCACAAATGCCGCGCATCCGTCTGCACAACCCCACCCCCTCCCCGGGAGGGGGATGGGGGGGGGGTGTTTGTGGTGACATCATACTTGTTTCCTTAGCTTTGATTGGGGAGTTCTGTTGCTAGTTTGGCTTTTGGTTTGCAAATTATCTGATCATCAGTAGTTTGTTTTTTAATTCCTACCTTTCTGGGTGCCTGACCTGGTAGATGGCAGACAAAGACTGCTTCCAATTACACGGGGGCTGTCTTTAGGCCATTGCTCCTCGTGCCTCTCTTGAGGGGGCCAAGTTCTGGCTTTGGTCCCTGGTAGGCCTAGAACTCCTTCGATTGACTGTTGCCACGGTCTAATGTATACACATCAGCCCGGTATAGCTCCGGGGAGCCAAAGGGGCTCTCCACAGAACAAATCGTAGGTGACATATTATGGCCATAATAGGGTGGGGAAGTCTGGCAAAATTGGGGCATTGACGGAGCAATCGTCGGAGGCGTCTGCTCCGCCCGAGCTGTCAGGCGGGAGTTGCCACAAAGATATTATTATCTAATTATTTCAATGTCACTAATTGATTTTTTCTCTGTGATTTTGCCAAAATATTATTCAACAGTGTGTGGTGTGATATATTTATATAATAAAATGTGTGAATCATTGCTATACTCAAAAGTATTGTATGCATAGTAGTGATCCAATTATTATGTTCATAAAACAATAAACAAATAGTTTTGCTGTTATTATACTATATACACAAGTTGAATATAGTGTAATGTGTATAAGTATAAGTTTAGTGTATATAAGTATCTCCATGTTTTGTTCATCATAATGAACCACTAACTTGGTATGGTGAATCAAAAAGCAACGAGGAGTGGCTACCACGCCAGCCAGCCAGCCAGTCCCCAACACTCCTCCTCCCAACATACTACTTTTATTTCACTATATACAGACATTTGCTTTTATTCACTAAATACAGATGTTATATATAAGCATCTACCTCTTTTGTTCGTCATAAATGTACAACTAAGCAATAAACTCTATACACATGTTATATATAAGTAACTACATTTGTGTTCACCATAGTGAACTACTAAGCTGGAATGGTGAGTCCAGACAATAAAAGGTGGCCACACAGAGTCAGAAGACAATGCCATCTCCCTCCCTCCCTCAGCCTAACTCCTTCCACCATACAGCACAGCGCTAATTATCACAACAATCATGCAATTATAAGAATCCTGGTTATTTTTATCATAGTCAGGGGGTCTTCTGTAATACTATCATCGCTAAATAACACCTGTTACATATAATTTTTACATATAAAAAAACCAGCGTTGAATGTAATGAAACGCCATTTTCTGGGTGAGACCCGGAGGCTCCCCGGAGCTTTACCGGCTGATATGCTAATGTCAGACTTTGGCATCAGTCATGTGTATGGAGTTCTAGGGCCTACCGGGGACCACGAGCCAGAACCTGGCCCCCTCAGAGAGGCAAGGGGAGCAATGCCCTATAGAAACCCCCGTGTGGTTGGAAGCATTCTATGTCTGCCATCAACCGGGTCAAGCATCCAGAAAGGTAAGCATTCCAAAACAAACCCCTATTCTGGTGAAAATTGCTACCTAAGCCGAACTAGTGGATAGAACTCTTCAACAGAAAACAAGGAAACTAGTATGACGTCATACGTCACCGCGCCGCTGTCTGCGCAGCTCCCCCCTCCCCGGGAGGGGGAAGGGGGAGCCCCAGACCTCCCACGCCGGCTATCCACCCATCAGTTCTGAGGCTGGATGTCAAAACACGCGAAAAACGCCGACCGGAGGGAGGGAGGGTTGCCGGGGAGCCTCCGGGTCTCACCCAGAAAATGGCGTTTCATTACATTCAACGCTGGTTTTCTGGGGGGAGCCCCGTCGGCTCCCCGGAGCTAACTACCCACAGAGGAAGGTCAAAGGGACAAAACCGGGAGGCGGACACAACGCACCCCCCAAGGAGGCGAGACAACCGGCAGCAAACGCCAACCCAAGGCACCACAGCCCCGAAAATCCCGGGAACAACACGAGAACCACGAGCAGCAAGGCCCCTGCACGAACACCAAAAATCCATGCCCGAAAGACTGCAAGGCCACGTCGCCCAGACGGCAGCGAAGCCACGAACGCCACAGGCATGAGGGAAGAACACAGGCAGCTTAGCCGCAAGAACACGGCTGACCACCCGGGACACCATCACCCGCGAAACGGGAAGAACAGAACCGGACCAACCCAAAACGCACTCCGGACCCAAACACCGTGGCACGCAAACAACAGCGGAGGGCCGCCACTGAACACAAAAACGACACACCCCCGGCCCGACCAACGAAGCACCAACAAACCCTGGACCCCTCCAGAATGCAGCAGCCCCACCCCGCGCCAGAAAAGATGGAGACTGCTGCCATCAAACAACCAAAATGCTAAAACCGAAGGAGCAAGAAAACTCAGCGAACTGACCCCCAGAGGCAAAGGCCCAAAGGAAAGAGCCGACGAAAAAACACACTGGAACCGAAGGGGCACTACCAACCGAGAAGATAGAGCACGCTGACCAGAGACCAGGATGGTGCAAGCGGCGCACGAACAGGCCGGAGGTGAAACGACGCACAAGACAGCTGACTAACGGTGCAGAAGCAACACCAAGACCGAAAGCAAGCTGAAGCGGCTCCGCCTGCGCCGCACGAAAAGAGGCGACAGTATGTGGCAAGACGACGGCCCCCAACCCCCACGAGAAAACCAAGCCGAGAGTAAACCAAGCTAACCAGAGTAACCACCTAAGAAGGGACAGGAAAAGGAAGGACCGCCAAAATACCCATACTGCCGCCAAGAGAAGCACGCAGGTGGGACACCTACCACGAAGCCACCCGACCACCAACCGGAGGCAAGACCACGAGGCAAAACATAAGCAGCCCCGACAAGGCTCCCCCGAGCCCAGGAAAAAGGCGGAGCCACGAGAAGATCTCGGGCGCGACCACCGAAACCCAGGCGGCACAAGGAGATGGAACGTCTGCCGAACAGAAAAACTCCCCAAAGCATGCAAGCCCGCCAGGAGTTCAGAAACGACGGGTCCGACGCGAGACATCGCAAGAAACCCCCCCCCAAAAAAAAACAAAAAAAAACAACAACAACCGGCAGGGCAAGCTAGGAAAACCAAAGAAGGCGGAAGGGTCGCCGCCAGAACAGGACCCGAACCAAGGGGCACGAACAACTGCAACAGACCGAGACAAAGAAGCACACCACAGGACACAGGCTGACCAACGCCTAAGAACACACGCAGAACATCCCTGCTGCAGAGGAGGCAGGAAGAAAGAGCAGAAGCACAAAAAACCCCAGGAGAACAACCAGGGGTGGACAATCAGGCAGGGACAAAAACCCCACGCAATCCCCAGGCACAAAACGACAGCAAAGTGCCACTCCACAACTGGACACAGGAACAAGGACACGCCACCGTGAAACACAGTACCAATGCACACGTGCAGCAGTAGCAACAGGCACCACTGCAACATGCAACATGTAAATAGCAACTCCCCTCTGCAAAGGCAGAGAACGGAGCAGGCAGACCCCAGACAGGGCCAACGGAGACACGACAAAACCCTGCAGGCCCAGAAACCTGCACCAGGCGACCGACGGCGGAGAAACCCCGCTCGATACCTGCTGGATGAGGTACTGGGAGCTCTTTTACACCTGAAGCCTGGCCCAAGGTCAGGCCAGACCAGCCAGAGGATGGCCCACCAGGCAGCTGCTAGGAGCAGTCCACCAGCCCACATACCCCCACAACCAGGACGGGCCGGAACTGCCATACGAAAACAGGCCAGTGCGCCCTGGAAGTCCACGGACGAACCAGCAAGAAGGCTTATGCTCGCAAGTAGGTCGTGCAACAAGCACAGACCACCGATGGTAATACAGTGTTCCCCAAAAGTGCCAATAGCACCACTGCACTCCACTGGTACTATCCCGCAAGTTCTACCAGATAGGCGGGACCCAAGAGCCAGAGCTCAAATCCTGCAAGCACAGCCAGGAGCCTCACCAGGTGAGTACAGAACCAACCCTACAACCCCCACACCTCACAACATTAAAAAAAAAAAAAGGAGGGTCCCCTGAATGACCCCAGCATGGGTTGGACATGCACATGAGGGGGACAGGAAGGGGTGATAAAGGGACAGTCACTGGTGTGCGAACGGTCTCAGTCGTACAAAAATATACCTAAATAAAGACAGGTATATAAACACCGCCGCATCCAGCGCCCGGCCAAAAGACGCCAGACCGCAGAAACTCACCTGGCGAATGGTGGCATGAACTTGACACGACTCAACCGTGCCCAGAAGAACTTGGGAGCACCGCCAGGTGAAGACGCCAGAGCCGGACCCTGCTGGACCCGCAGGAGAGCAGGGAGAGGCAAAGGAGGCGGTCCACACCCATGACACAGGGAAAACCGCGGTGTCCTCCCCACAACTGGGAACCAGGACACCCCCGGCGCGAAGGGGCACATACCGCAGCCAGGGAGAAGAACGAGAGGCGAAGCACTGTAGCAAAAAAGGGAGCAAAACCCCAGCACTGAAACACCGCCCAGACCAAAACAAACTCCACGGCGCATGCGCACAACACGCTGGCCGAACCGCACACCCTCCCTGCAGGAAGGCGCCAGCCAGGACTACTGCACGAGAAAAGTAGCCAAAAGAGGAAGCAGGAACAATAAAAGCGGCCAAAGAAGCAAAGAGCCCAAAAAGGAACCCAACCGGGCGACAAGTAGCCCAACCGGGCGACAAGTAGCCCAACCGGGCGACAAGTAGCCCAACCGGGCGACAAGTAGCCCAACCGGGCGACAAGTAGCCCAACAGGGCGACAAGTAGCCCAACAGGGCGACAAGTAGCCCAACAGGGCGACAAGTAGCCCAACAGGGCGACAAGTAGCCCAACAGGGCGACAAGTAGCCCAACAGGGCGACAAGTAGCCCAACAGGGCGACAAGTAGCCCAACAGGGCGACAAGTACGAGGAGCCGACAGACGTTCCAATAATGCGGGAAGTAGCGAAAAACCTTCCCGTACCCTCGAGAACACAGAAGCCAACACTAGTCCCGAAGGCACACGAAGGCGCACCCGAGATCAGAAGTCACGCAGAACCCCATCGAACGGGGAAACATGACAAAACACCGTCCCAAAAAGGGGGGAAGGAAACATCCACCCACAGGACGGAACCAACCGACTCAAAGGCCAAGGAACCGAGCCCGGGGAGGGGCCGACGTCCAACAGCACGTACGGCGAGTGGGGAGGAAAGACCCCACTCTGCGTAACCACAAGCCCCGCCTAGAGGGGGATAAAAACCCCTACGGGGTCTAACGGGGCCAAGGCCCCACCAAGTCAGCCCCTCCCCAGCCCCGGGAACCTACACGACAGGCCCCGGGGCCAAGCCGTTCCCCCAAAGCCCCGGCCGTACCAGAAAACTGGGGCAGCCGTGAAAACACTAAGGAAGGGAGCCCACTGGCAGACTCATACAACACGGCTGGAGGAACAGGCCCAAATGCCCCCGTCACTACCCCGGAAGGGGAATTCCCCGAGACTGCCCGAGTCTCAACACCACCAAAAACCCCGCCCCGAACCTACAGACGGTAAGGAACCGGATGCAGGCAGGAAGGGTGAACCAGGGGAAAGACAAGGGGGCGTGGATGGAACCGAAGCAACCAACACCCCCAAGTCCCAAAACGAACTACAACGGGGCAGCCCCGGGGCTCCCGGGGAGGAAACCACGAGAACGTTGCCACCACCAAGGCTCAAGTGCAACGCCCCTGCTGCCCGCACCCGCTTTGTTAGCACAACTGGGTAACCGAGCCACAACGAGCAACCAAACTCGCAGGACTCCGGGTCGAAGGTGTCACCGACCCCACAGGCAGCAGACGGAGGCAAAACAGAGAGTCACCCAGAGACAAAAGGTGAGAGCAACCCTCAAACTCGCTGGAAGCGAGGGGGGGGACTCTGGGGTCACATCCATCGGACCCGCGCGCCCCCAGGGGTTTCCCAGGGTCCCGAGCGTTTACTTTAAGAGGACTCGCGCTCAGGTAATCCCAGGCACGGTACTGCTAACCGGCACCCAAAGCTACCAAACAACTTTCTAAGAGCTGAACCCCCGGGACGTGTACACTCACGGGGACCTAGCAGGGGGTACCACCAGAAAATACTCAGAACACAAGGGACACAAGGCAAGAACGAAGGCAGACCCCCCCACCAGGTAGATAAACAAAAAGAAAAAGAAAACCCCACAAGAGGACAGCGTACCCAAGCGGAACAGAGCCGGCCGCTATGATTGGTAAAGACAAGCTGCACAGTACCCCGCGCCCCACCAGTGCAAACACTGCCCCTTACTCTAAGGCGAACAAGGGAGACAGAACATCCGAGCACACAAAGAGCGGCCGAAAACCAAGCAGTAAACGGCCAAGCAGGGGCAGGACCCAAGGAACTTGTGGAAGGTGGCCCCAAGCCCCAAGGGCAGTACTTACAGGGCACCTAAGGAAGGGAACCCTAGGCGCATGCAGCCCGAGTACTGAAGAATCACTCCCGGCTCACGCACCACCTAGAAAAACAGACACCACACTCTAGGTACAGTGCTGAAACAACCACTGGAGCCGGAGCACATAACCATTGCCTATAGCATCAGCCAAAGAACTGATGGGTGGATAGCCGGCGTGGGAGGTCTGGGGCTCCCCCTTCCCCCTCCCGGGGAGGGGGGAGCTGCGCAGACAGCGGCGCGGTGACGTATGACGTCATACTAGTTTCCTTGTTTTCTGTTGAAGAGTTCTATCCACTAGTTCGGCTTAGGTAGCAATTTTCACCAGAATAGGGGTTTGTTTTGGAATGCTTACCTTTCTGGATGCTTGACCCGGTCGATGGCAGACATAGAATGCTTCCAACCACACGGGGGTTTCTATAGGCCATTGCTCCCCTTGCCTCTCTGAGGGGGCCAGGTTCTGGCTCGTGGTCCCCGGTAGGCCCTAGAACTCCATACACATGACTGATGCCAAAGTCTGACATTAGCATATCAGCCGGTAAAGCTCCGGGGAGCCGACGGGGCTCCCCCCAGAAATGACCACAGGCAATGCTGTGGTCACAAGCTGAACAGCAGTGCTGTTAGTTCATGCTGCGTGTGCCAGCCTTGGTTGCTCACTCAGTTCCGAGGCTCTCACACCCGGGAATGTTATCCACGATTTTTTTCCAAGATGGCGTCTGTTTAATATCAGCCATGGCTGGACTATAGCTGCCCCTATCCCTCATTGGGCATTTAAAATCGTGTGCTAGATCCTCATTCGCATATGTACAATGTGCGAGATTCCATGACAGTTACTCCCTACATACATGTATGTTTTGTGCAGTTTAAGGGTTAATGCCCTATAATGAAGGAATGACTCACAGGTGCAGGTAAATATCTGCCAGTCAGTCAGTCACTGCTAGTACAAGTTATACTTATGACTTATCTAAATTCTTTGTCTCTCCTAAGCCTCACATAACTTAGAGATGCTAAGTTATCCATTTCATACTATGCTTTATGTTCATATACTGTAAATAAATACTACACTCACCTGTGCCAACTGGATTATCAATGTAAAGGACATTATGGTTTGAGTTCCAGGAGTAGTTCCGCGGCAACATATGCAAGCTGGAATCAATGCTGAAAGGTCCGTGTTCAGTAAACAAGCCAAAGAGTGAGGAACCGCCAGGTCCCCCTTGAAGCCACAGCAGCACCGGAGCATTAGCCGACCCAGTCTGAGACGGGACATACAGTACTTAATGGAATTATGTTGACTATGGAATTTCAAGAACTGAAGACAATGAAATATGCTGGTAACATCCAGTGCTAAAAACAACTATACTCATGTAATCATTATCTTGTGCTCAGGTCTGTTGGGCAAAATTTTTTTACTCTGAAATCACAACTCATCCTAAAATAATAGTATTTATAGCAACTACAGTGGCACCTCGACTTACGATTGCCCCGACTTACGATAATTTTGAGACAAAATATCAATTTAAATCAGCAAATGCGACTCGACTTACGATAATTTTGAGACAAAATATCAATTTAAATCAGCAAATGCGACTCGACTTACAATAGTGTCATCGACTAACGATATTTGTTGATACAGATTCGAGTCGACCAAGCGCACGGTTCCCGGTCACACGGGCCGACCTGCCTCAGTTTACTAGAGCCGCCCGCTTAGTAATGATCACGCTTATAAGAAATTCTTTTTTTTTTTGTGATATTTTGCTTTTTGAACATAAACTGATTATTATGTATCATGCCATGGGTCCCAAGAAATCAGTGGAAAGGTTCAACATATGAAAACACATGTGAGGATGACCATAGAGGCAGTACAGAATATCCCTTTCTCAAATATTAAGAAAATGTGTACAGCACGGGAAGAACTGTAAACTTTTGCTGAAACGACTCACCCAAATCAAGCTGCAGTAGGCCGTTGCCTTAACCTTTTCAGTGACACTATGATGCATCACTACAGACAAATGTTAAAACGAAGGGAAAAACAAGTGTCGCTAGACAAATTTTTAATGAGACAAACAAGCACTGAACCACAACCAGGTCCTAGTGGTATGCAGGCAAAATGTAGGAGTGAGTGTGCCCCAGAGAAATCATCACTGCCTGATGTTATAATGGAAGGGGACTCCCCTTCCAAACAGTAACACCTCTCCTCTTTCCCCTCATCATCATCTTCCATACGCCATTAACCCTTAAATGGTGCATAGCTATATACCATTTGACACCCACAGGTGCATACCAAAAAAAAAAAAAAAAAAAAAAAAAAAAAAAAAAAAAATTCTTCCTAACCTGTTAATTTGTGTTCACTGATCACGGGAAAAATAATAAAAAAAATCGTAATTGGCTTATATTGCCCACTATAGGGCGGGGAATTCTGGAAAAAATCAGGCGCTGACTGAGCGTGCGTCCCAGGCGGTCTGTTGATCACCAGCTGTCAGGCCAGAGTTTCCACAAAGAGATAATTACCTAATTATTTCAATGTCTCTGATTGATTTTTCGTAGTTTTTTTGCTGTAATATTATTCAATAGTGTGTAGTGTGATATATTTATATAATAAAATGAGTGAATCATCGCTGTACTCAAAAATATGGTGTGCATATTGTTGATTCAATTATGTTCATCAAACAGTGAATAAATACTTTGTCGGTTATTACACTATATACACAGGTTATATATAAGTATCTGCATGTTTTGTTCAACATAACGAACCACTAAGTTGGTATGCTGAGTGGCAGTGGCAGTGGCAGGCAGTGACTGGCTGCCACTGGCTGCCACTCCCTCCCTCACCTCACCTCACCCTGACTTGCCACCATTCTCCACCCACCATACTGTTTTTGCTTTTATATACAGACGTTATATATAAGTATTTACATGTTTTGTTCACCATAACTGTACATCTAAGCTTGTATGGTGAGTAAAGGCACAAAGACGTAGCTACACACACAGTCAGCTGGTGGCGGCCGCCCTCAAGGCCAGACGCACTAATATTTCTCCTACAACAATACTGTTTGTGGTGTTATTACGCTATATACACATATTATACATAAATATCTACCTGTTTTATTCACCATACTTGTACAAGTAAACTGGTATGGTGCCCAAAGACCATCGTGGTCATCAGTAAACAACATGGTAAGTCCTGCAGACGACGCTCCTCCCTCACCAAAATTGCGGCTCCCAACCTCCTACTCTCGCTGTTATCTCACACTATACACACGTTATATATAAGTATCTACATTTGTGTTCACCATAGCGAACCACTAAGCTGGTATGGTGAGTGCAGTCAATAAAAGGTGGCCACACACACTCAAAAGACAACGCCACCATCCTCCCTCCCACAGCATTACTCCTCCCTCCATGGCGCACAGCGCCAAATATCACCACAATCCTGCTATTATCAGAACCCTGGTCAGTTTTATCACAGTCAGGGTCTTCTGTAATAACCTCATCGCTACATACTGTAATAGCATGAACAAGTATATTATGGCATTTTTAGGCGATGCTATGGTCACAAGCTGAGCAGCAGTGCTGTGAGTTCATGCTGCGTGCGTCAGGCTTGGTAGCTGACTCAATACTGAGGCCCCTAACACCCGGGAGTTTGGCCCACGATTTTTTTTTTAAATGGCGTCTGCTTACAAGAGCCCTGATGAAGGTGTGGTGAACCCCGTGTATCCGCGGGCCGTTTAAATCTTGCGTAGTACTCCAAAGCATCACATGATGCGATGCGCAATTTACTGCAAGTCGGTCAAAGCATCATATGATGCGATGCACAATTGAAGGGTTAAGAGTCCTCCATAAAGTTAAGATAAACATATGTACTGTAGTTAGAGAAAAACATTGTATTCAGTATAAAATGTATTTTTTAGTTAATATTTTTGGTGGTGTGGAACGGATTAATTCAATTCCCTTTATTTCTTGTGGGAAAAATCATTTCGACTTACGATATTTCAACTTACGATACGTCTCTGGGAACGGATTACCATCGTAAATCGAGGCCCCACTCTATATGGTAAAATGTAAAAAAAATCCAACATTGAATGTAATGAAACGCTATTTTTTGTGGGAAGCCCCAGAGGCTCCATGAAGCTATATGAACTGATATGTGCTATATTAGTTTGGGGTCATCAGTCAGTGGAGTTCCTAAAGCCTACCGGACACCAGCACCAGAACCTTGTTTCCCTCAGAGAGGTGCAGGGAGCAATGATGTATGACCACTCTACATTTAGAGTACAGTACAGTATGTCGTATTCTGCCATCGACTAGGGTGGGCATCCAGTAAGATAGGCAAGCCAATACAAACAACTAGCTAGAAAACTGTGAACTACAGAAAATTGCGAACTACAGCCCGAAAAAGCAAAGAAACTCCCATTAAAAGAAAGAAATTAACCCTTAAAGTGCGCATCACGTCATATGACATGTTGGACGTTGTTCCAGTCAACTGCGCATCACGTCATATGATGTGTTGGAGTACTACGCAAGATTTAAACGGCCTGCGGATACACGGGGTTCACCACACCTTCATCAGGGCTCTTGTAAACAGACGCCATTTAAAAAAAAAATCGTGGACCAAACTCCCGGGTGTTATTGGCCTCAGTATTGAGTGAGCAACCAAGCCTGACGCACGCAGCATGAGCTAACAGCACTGCTGTTCAGCTTGTGACCACAGCATCGCCTAAAAATGCCAAAATATACTTCTTCATGCTATTATGTAGCGATGATATTATTACAGAAGACCCCTGACTGTGATAAAACTGACCAGGGTTCTGATAATAGCAGGATTGTGGTGATATTCAGTGCTGTGCGCCATGGAGGGAGGATGGTGGCGATGTCTTCTTGGCGATGTCGATGGCGATGTCGCAATAACTTGCCCGAAACGCATTGCGTAATAGTGGCTTTAGGCATTGTATGTACTAGCTCTATCTATATATCAATCCATTAATGTAACATCACTTGTATGTATGTATGTACCTTACCTGAATAAACATATTTATTTATTACTTATTTATTTATTTCTGACTGTGTGGCCACCATTTATTGACTGCACTCAGCATACCAGCTTAGTGGTTCGCTATGGTGAACACAAATGTAGATACTTACATATAACTTGTGTATAGAGTGTATAAACAGCAAGAGAAGGTTTGGAGCCGCCATTTTGGTGAGGGTGGTGGCATCGTCTGCACGACGCCACCGTGCAGACGACGGTGGTGTTTACTGGTTACCACGATGGTCTTTGGGCACCATACCAGTTTATTTGTACAAGTATGGGGAATAAAACAGGTAGATATTTATATATAATGTGTGTATATAGCGTAATAACACCACACAGTATTGTTGGAGGAGAAATATTAGTGCGTCTGGCCTTGAGGGTGGCAGCCATCAGCTGACTGTGTGAGGTCCTACGTCTTTGTGCCTTTATTCACCATACGAGCTTAGATGTACAGTTATGGTGAACAAAACATGTAAATACTTATATATAACATGTGTATATAAGATATATAGCGTAATAACACCACACAGTATTGTTGGAGGAGAAATATTAGTGCGTCTGGCCTTGAGGGCGGCAGCCATCAGCTGACTGTGTGAGGTCCTACGTCTTTGTGCCTTTACTCACCATACAAGCTTAGATGTACAGTTATGGTGAACAAAACATGTAAATACTTATATATAACGTCTGTATATAAGATATGTAGCGTAACACCACACAGCATTGTTGGAGGAGAAATATTAGTGTGTCTGGCCTTGAGGGCGGCAGCCATCAGCTGACTGTGTGAGGTCCTACGTCTTTGTGCCTTTGCTCACCATACAAGCTTAGATGTACAGTTATGGTGAACAAAACATGTAGATACTTATATATAATGTCTGTATATAGTGAATTATAGAAAAAACAGTATTGTGGGAGGAGAATGTGGGTGAGTCAGATGACTGGAGGGAGGGCGGGAGTGGCTGGCTGGTACACGGCGGTCACTCCTCGTTACTTTTTGACTCATAATAGCTACTTAGTGGTTCGTTATAGTGAACAAAACATGCAAATACTTATATATAACCTGTGCTTATAGTGTAATAACCGACAAAGTATTTGTTCACTGATTGATGAATATAATTGAATCAACAATATGCACACCATATTTTTGAGTACAGCAATGATTCACTCATTTTATTATATAAATATATCAAACTACACACTATTGAATAATATTACAGCAAAAAAAACTATGAAAAATCAATCAGAGACATTTGGGAGCCGGTTGGCTGAGCGGACAGCACACTGGACTTGTGATCCTGTGGTCCCGGGTTCGATCCCGGGCGCCGGCGAGAAACAATGGGCAGAGTTTCTTTCACCCTATGCCCCTGTTACCTAGCAGTAAAATAGGTACCTGGATGTTAGTCAGCTGTCACGGGCTGCTTCCTGGGGGTGGAGGCCTGGTCGAGGACCGGGCCGCGGGGACACTAAAGCCCTGAAATCATCTCAAGATAACCTCAAGAAGATAGACATTGAAATAATTAGGTAATTATCTCTTTGTGGCAACTCCGACCTGACAGCTGTTACGGTGCCCTCTCCTATTTCTTTCGTTTGCCGGCTTAAAGAGTCATATCAGCTCTCCCTACTGATTCTCTGAGGTTCAGGGAGTCTAATGATATATGTGGCGACCAGACCGGCTGCCAGTTAAGGCATGGAAGTTATATTATAAGTTGTAAATAAAGGAAAATTGGCGCCCTGTTATAAAATGAAACAGTATCCCCTACGGCAGATGTGACCTTTTGGAAGGGACATTAGTCGATCGCGGATTGGTCGACGTAGGTCGCGGGCGACAAATCAGGGCCCGCCATGACGTCACCGAGTGCCCCGGGCGGCGCCAACGTCAGAGTTGTACTGACCGTGGAAGCGACAGGACGCGCCTCGGTCTGCTCTCAGGGATTGGAGGCTCTGCAAGCCTTGTTCAGTGGATTGAGCTGGCCTGCGCAGCCTACCACCGTTATTGGAGACCCTGCGCTTCTGGGAAGCAAAAGAGGAACCAAGTTCAGTGAGCAGAGAAGTGCCCAAACTTGGAAAATAGTCGGCGACGACGCTGGGCGGCGCCGCTGGCTGGACGTTGAGGTCTGGAAGGTGGGCGAGCAAGCTAGCTGTGACTGGGGTCACATCCACTGAGAATCTTGGAAGGACGACACCGTGCCTAGGACAAGGAGCGACGCCCTGTGGGAGAGGCGAGTGTGGGGAAAAATAGTGATTAGCTCAGCGCCCATCGATGAACCAGGATTGGGGCAGCTGAATCTCAGGGATTGGAACGGCGACGACGCGAAGGCTTCACGACACCTGAGGACCTGTGGAACGCCCTGGATCGTCGAGGATTGACCCAAGGAAGCGTGGGAACCTCACACCATCGAGGGACAGGCGTCGTGAGCCAGGAGTGTAAGGTAGATCATTTTTCCCTCCCATTACCCCTTGTATGAGTAGGCTAGTTAGGCCACAATATTTACTCGTGTATGTGGCAGCAAGACTTTATTACTTTAATAGTAGAGTAGGCTGCAAGGCAGCTTGTGTCCAGGACTGTCAGGGAGGACAGTGTGTGTGGATGGCAGGACAGGGAAGAAGAGGTGCCGACGTGGTGAAGAGGCCCTCCTGTGAGAGTGTGAGACTCCGGTCTTCCTGCCCATTTGAAGGAGTGTTGGAGGTCGTGGAAGAAGAGGCTGACGATCTCCAGACTTATTATCCATATTCCCATATTCATGTATTACTTGTGATTGTGTGTGTGTGTTCATGTAATTTGCGTCAGTAAATCCACACATTTTATTACTGTGTTTGAGTGTGCCTCCATTTGTGATATTTCTCTATGAGCATACATTTCTGGCTACAAACGATATATGATACACCCACTGAACTGCATTGCTGGGGTGCAGATATAATAACCCAGCTGGCGACCTTGCTAAGAGGAAGATAGAGAAGACAGGCGGGAAAGGAGTTCCTGCAACCTTTTTTTGTCTGGCAGGCAAGACTCAGGGAGGTTATGGTTATAGGTAAGCCTGAGTCTTCCTTCACTCCCCCACGGGTCTAGGCCGGAACTGTTAACAGCAGTTTCCCCGTGGTTGACTGAAGGGCTTCCAGGGTGAATCAGTGGCACCCCTTTGTGGTGGAAGCAAAGACCTGCGGAGGTGGGCATTGTTGGTCCTATCTTGTGTGACCAAGGAGACTCCGGTGAATCCAGGGAGTCGGAGGGGCTGAGTATTTGGGCCCTTTGAGCCCCTAGCAGCCGAGTGTTAGCAGAGCCCCGGACCGCCCACCCCCACGTGACACAGCTGGCGAGCAACAGACCACCTGGGACGCATGCTGAGTCAGTGCCTATAATTTGCCAGACTTCCCCGCCCTATAGCGGGCAATATATGCCACGATTTTTTTATTATTT
Source organism: Procambarus clarkii (assembly GCF_040958095.1). Classification (NCBI taxonomy): domain Eukaryota; kingdom Metazoa; phylum Arthropoda; class Malacostraca; order Decapoda; family Cambaridae; genus Procambarus; species Procambarus clarkii. The sequence goes on along the minus strand of NC_091176.1, from coordinate 7,713,425 downwards.
TTTCCCATGATCAGTGAACACAAATTAACAGGTTAGGAAGAAAAAATATTTTTTTTTTTCAAAATGACATGCGCCTGTGGGGATGACAGGATATTAAATCCCGAGCATGTTAAGGGTTAAACAGAAAAAATTAAACTGGTAACCCTGCCGTCAACTAGTACTTCCGCTCGTTAGCATATCTCCCCCTTATATGGGGAGGGGAGAGCCCGCCTAGGCGAGTCGGGTTCCATGCCAGCCCATTGCCCTGTCTGAGCTCCATAACCCCTTCACGGGCCCCAAATGGCCACCTAAGACACGTTACCAAAAACTTCGGACTTCCGTACATCACGGGCACGAGGGTAGACCGCAGGCTTGCTGCGGTCTTGCTGTCTTTAATGATACAGCGAACAGCTGGATACACGAGCCCTGGAACAGGGAACCAGGGAATCCGGAACCACCTAAAAAATGTCCACCGGCTCAGAACTGGTGGCACGCAGGCAGCAGCAGAAAGCTGCCACCGGACACAATACATGATGCACCCCTGGCTGAACCAACCTAACAAGAACCACCACAGACCCCTTCGAAAGCCCGCTGTCTCATTCTACACCAGAAAAGAAGGCAGCAACTGAACAAACCAACCACCCAGACCAAAGTAACAGAACCCCCAGCACCGGAGGAGAGCATGAAGTTCCCCCTCCTCGTGCACCAGAAGCCAAGGCTAACAAGAAGGCGGCCTTACGAAAGCAATCACCAACCCAAGGGGCCACCACAAAACGAAAAGAAAGAAAAGAAAGCACCCAAACCAAAGACCAGGAAGGCTCAGGTAGCGCAAGAGTAGGCTGGAGGTGAAAACTTGTGGAACTTGTGGAATGGAGCAGAAGTAACATCCACCTCGAACGTAAGCTGGAGGAGCTCCATGATGCGCCATGCGATATGTAACGACAGTATATGGCATGAGACGCCAGTCCAGAAAATGCCAAGAGAGAAAGAACAAAACAACCTAGTCTGAGATCAACAAAAATCCTTGAAGAGAAAGGAACTGACAGAAAGACCACCAAGAGTATGTGGCAACAGTATGTGGTCTTCCAGACCACATACTGTCACCTGGAAGACCACAGGTGGTACACCATCAAAGAAGCCACCCGAACTCCATAGAAATAGCGATACACCCACATCAGAAGGACCAGATGTGAAGTACAGAGCAGGAATGGAAATTAGCTAGGTGACTCACTGGCCCAATCTGCCAGTAAAGGCAGAGCTGCGGAGAGACGCCCGGGTTCGGACACTGAGCAAATAGCACCTGGAACCAAGACCGGGCTGGCCACTATAGCCAGGATAAGAACCCTTCCCTGAAAGGATTCTAAGTGAGCCAAGACCTGGAGCAACATCTACCGCGACACCCTCGCAGGCAGGGAACGGCACCATGGACTATGGAAAATACCGAGCCCATACCAACGCGAAGAGATCCACCTCTGAGCAGCCGTACACCCGGCAAAGTGAAAGGAAGGAAGCGGCATCGACTGGCAACTCCAAGGAAGGAGGAAGGATCCTTGACAGACTGGCCGCCAGAACAATGGACAAGCCCGGAATGCGAACTGCACAGAGAGCGAAACCTCGATAACACAGTAGAAGCTCAACCCAAAGGACCACGAACCAAGGCTCCCTCCAGGGATAAGAAACAACGGGGAAGCAGCCCGAATGGAACCAAAACAAGTGGCCCTGAGGAAGCCGAATCCTGCTGTGTTATCGAGGTTTCGCTCTCCGTGCGGTTCGCATTCCGGGCTTGTCCATTGTTCTGGCGGCTGGAATGCGCCAGAACACCCGGCAAAGTGAAAGGAAGGAAGCAGCATCGACCGGCAACTCCAGGGAAGAAGGAAGGACCCTAAACAGACTGGCCACCAGAACAATCGACAAGCCCGGAATGCAAATTGCAGAGGGCGAAACCTCGATAACACAGCAGAGGCGCAAACCAAAGGGCCACGGACCAAAGCTCCTCCCAGAGACAAGACAAGGAACAACGGGGGAGCAGCCCAAATGGAACCAGAACAAGTGGCCCTGAGGATGCCGAATCCTGCTGAGCGCCTGCCATACAGCCGCAAACTACCGCACCTGGCCGGGAGACCGACGAAGGACCGCCCCCCTGGTGACCCTGGGTTCGACTGGCGAGCGCCAGTCACAAGCACCCAACCACGAGACGAGGCGGCCATGAATACATCGAGTGAGGGAAGGACAAGGTACCATGGCACCGAAACCCGAAAATTCCGAACAGGAAGCAGGTGATGCAGCAACCAACGTAAGGACACCAAGGTGTGAAGCCAACAGTCGTGAGCACTGGGAAGAACTCCAAGGAAGCATTACAACCCAGAGGACCAGAAAGTCACGGCCATCACGTTTCTGCAAGCTGGGCAGCACAGTGCACCCCAACCAGCAACAATCACTCCCTATCAAGAGCCAAACAAAAGTATCGAGACCTAAGCAGACCCCCAAGGGTGAGGCAGAAACCCAAGCAGCTGCTACCTCTACAAGATTGGGGACCTATGGACCCAGTAAAGATAACTCCAAAGAACATCAAGGGGTGTACTCACAGGGCGGTTAGGGAAGGGAGTCCAAGGTGCATGCAGCCCTTGGTACAAACTCCTGGCTTCTGCCAATTCACAGCAGGAACACCAGCAGAGTGAAGCCAATCAGACAATTGATACCAGAGCAGACGTCCACCCCATGTACAGCTTCAGCCGACAAACTGGTGGTTCGTCTGCCGACTCTGTGGGCTCGGTCTTCCCCCAGAGAGGGAGGGGGTCAGCAAAAATGAGTGGCGCGCGGTGTGATGACGTGTTGCTTGTTAGCCTATTTTTCTTTGGAGGAAGTTTCTACCCTCTGTTAGGTCTCAGGTTGCAAATTTTCGACCAGGCAATACTTACGGAGCACTCTGGGAAGGGTACCCAGGGCGCATGCAGCTGGAAGTACCAAGAACACCTGGCCACCACACCACTACTAAAGTTCAACTCAGGAAAGTGTAAAGTAATGAAATTAGGCGAAGGGAGAAGGCTGAACACAAGGTACCATCTGGGAAGTGAAATCCTGCAAGAGTCAAATAGAGAGAAAGATCTGGGGGTTGATATCACACCGAACCAATCCCCAGAGGCCCACGTCAAAAGGATATCATCAGTGGCATATGCTAGATTGGCCAACATAAAAACTACCTTTAGAAGCTTGTATAAGGAATTGTTCAGGAACTTTTATACCTCTTATGTCAGACCAATCCTGGAATATGCGGCTCCAGCCTGGAATCCATACCCAGTTAAAAAAAGACAAAGTTTGAGAAGATTCAGAGGTATGCCACCAGACTAGTCCTGGAACTGAGAGGTATGAGCTATGAGGAAAGGCTAAGGGAACTGAACCTCATATCCCTGGAAACAGAAGAGTAAGGGGAGACATAATAACCACCTACAAAATTCTCAGAGGGAATTGGCAGGGTGGACAAAGACAAACTCTTTAGCATCCGTGGAGCATGAACAAGGGGACACAGGTGGAAACTTAGTACCCAGATGAGCCACAGAGACATTAGAAAGAATTTTGTCTGTGTCAGAGTAGTTAACAAATGGAATGCATTAAGCAGTGATGTGGTGGAGACTGACTCCATACACAGTTTCAAATATAGAATTGATAGAGCCCAGTAGGCTCAAGAATCGGCACACCAGTTGATTGACTGTTCAAGGGCAGGACCAATAAGCCAAAGCTCAACCCCTGCAAGCACAAATTGGTGAGTACAACTAGGTGAGTACAGACACAGCTGGCACAGTTGCACAGGGCAAAATCCAGACAGGAAAGCGAGGCCAGAGGTGACAAGTGACCGCCAAGCACATCAGCTGAGAATTGGGCTGGAAAAGAGCCTTCTCACCTGGGCAGGCTCCCCCTCCTCCCTATGAGGAGCAGGAGTACTAGATGACAGCACGGTTGCCACTTTTGGTTATTTTCCATTAAATTTCTTTCTAGCTACTCCTAGCTACTAGGTTGCATTATCATGGAGTTCTTAGGCCTACCAAGGACTGGAGCCAAAACCTGGGACCTTCAAAGAGGCACAGAGTGCAGATGACACTCTGCCACCTCACCAGAAAAGGCATACAGAAAGTCAGTTAACAAGCAACTGCTGGATTCAAAAAGAGGCCAAAGCCTCGCAACCTACCTAATGAACTCCTCCAACTATGTGAACAAATAATTGAAACTACTTTGCACTCATTCACCACCTCCTCACTCAATTGGGGAGGGGGGGGTGGGATATGGAGCTAACAATATCCAAGGGCCCAAGACCTCAGTTCCGGAAATCAGAGACCTAACTACCCACAGAGATGGAAGAAAACATAGGGTCACCACTTATGGTGACTAAGTGTTGGTCTTGGCCAAGAAGGCCAGACCAGGAAGGAAGGAGAACCGCATGTGGTCAAAATGAAGACGAGACACCAGGCCAAGAGAAAGAACCCAAGGCCCCCCTCAAGGAAGCGGAGTTCCTGGAACATCTTGGTCAAGGCCACCAGGGTCGAAACCACAGGCTTTATGCTGCACCCAAAGCAGACCCCAGTGAAGCCAAGTCCTTACAGAGATACTCAGTAAACCCCTCCACAAGGACCCAAACCCTTGCCAGGTGCAAACACACCCTGGGATCATCTGCAATACAAGCCCTGGAAAGCACAGGCATCTGCACGTGAAGCTGCCACTTGCCCACAATTCTTGGGAAGCCCTGGATCAAACAGGCAGGACTGAAGCAAGGCAAATTGAGCCCCGCACAGAAACTTCTGAAAGACGAAGCTGACCTCCTGCCAGTCAAGTGCATGGGAATGACAGAACCCTTGCCAAGACTTCAAAGAAAGTTGAAGGGTGTTAGCCAGCCATGATGAGCCCGAGACTTCAAACTGTAATGAAAAAGAGATAACCCGATAACTTTGTGGAGGTTCAGGGAATCAATGGCCCCACGGCCTGGTCAGCAGACCTCCCAGTTAGTCGTCTGGTCAACCAGGCTGTTGGATGCGGCTAGTCGCAGCCTAAGGTATGAATCACAGCCTGGTTGATCAGGTATTCTTTGGAGGTACCGAAGCAAATCCACACAAACCACCAAAGGCATGGCGTGGGAGGATGGAAACTTCCAGAAAAAGGACGAATCCGAGCTGCCTAACAGGGCCTAGAAATGAACTCAGGGTGGGAGCAACTGAACGATCTTAACTCATACATGGTAGGGGGGATAAAAAAAAAAATGATTCCCTCTGCAACAAAAGACCCTCGGTAGAGGAAGCCAAACACCAATCAGGGCTGAAAGGCACCCTAGGGACACTCCTCAGGCTCCTTCTCAGTTCCAGAGGCCTGCCACAGAGGCCCCAGGGACACAACCAAAGTCCTTGGCCAACACCTGAAACAGGAAAGTGTCCTCGCAAGGAGAAGGCTCAGGGCAAGGAGGCAGTTGTGAAGGCGAGTGCCCTGAAAATCTGGCAGAACTGAAGGCTCAGCTACCGCCGCCACTGCCTTAGAAGAGACCACAACCCCTGAAGAAGGCACCCCAAGCTAATTTCTAACCTGACTCTGAAACCCTCAGGTGCTTCAGAGCCAGAATGAAGAGGAAGGAAGACCAGAAGCAGGGTAAACCACACCTGCAGGGAAAAGAGAAAGAGGAGGTATGGACTGAGTCCAAGTGGAGATCAACACCTCCAATTCTGGATCCCTAAACACCACAAGAGGCAGCTCTGGGGCTTCTAGCCAATCAACATATGGTGAGCATTTTACATGGGGCAAACCTGGCCAATTAAGCAGCAGCTGCCTGGTATGCCTGAAACTTTAAGGTGAAGTTCCATCAAAGTAGAGAGCCCAGTGAAAACACACCTCACAGGACTCGAGATCGTAAACATCACCAACCCAACAGCTAGCATGGCGGGGACAGAAAGAAGGAGTGTCATCAGGTGGCAAAAACAATGAACACCCCGTCAAACTCGTAAATTGCAAAACCTAGCTAGCTGGGCTGCTAAAAATGGACCACGACAAAGACTAGAAAAGATTTTTAGGGGCCTGAAGAAAAATCATGCAGGAACTCTAGGCACTGGCCACTCGCCAGAGGAACAAACACTAACCATAGCCTAACCACCAGCTACAGACGACAACCACAGTGTGTCATGTAGACAAGCGCGCGAACCCCCAGTGTGCCCCAAGCACAAGCACAACCAAAAATTGCCCCTAACCAAGGGCCCAACAAAGGACACAAGACTCTTGAACAGTCCAAGGCAAGGCCCCCATCCCAGTGGACTAGCTTACTGGACTGGTCTCACTGGGACAAATCCCCAAACACTTCAGAGAAAGTAAACACTGGTTGTGAAAGGGCAGTGTTAACAGGTAGAGAGCAAAGAAAACCTTGAGCACATGCAGCTCAAAACACACAAAAAGCCAAGCCCCCCACAACAAGCCAGAAACAAAACACTACAAGTCGGTGTGGAGACATCAACATCAGGAACAGAACTGATGTGGAGAACTGCTACAATCTATTTTGCAGTCTCCGTGGTGTAGTGGTAAGACACTCTCCTGGAGTTTCGCGAGTGCTTTGTCATGGGTTCGTATCCTGGCTGGGGAGAATTTACTGGGCACAAATCCTTAACTGTAGCCTCTGTTTAACTCAACAGTAAAATGTGTACTTGGTTGTAACAACGATTCTTCGCGGCGGGGATCGTATTCCAGGGACCTGCCCGAAACGCTACGCGTACTAGTGGCTCTACAAGAATGTAACAACTCTTGTATATATCTAAAAAAAAAAAAAAAAAAAAAAAACTAGCTGGGAGCCAGGGCCAGGCCACCTGGTAATGGAAATTTACACTAACGAGTTTGAGTTCATTTGGGTCATTTGTTTCCATGTGACTTATTTGTGGTAGCTGTCTGGCGGTTTTGAGGCCTCATTTTCTGTGAACCCTCCATTTGTCTGTAAAGCTGCAATGACTTTCTGGAGGCTTTCTATAGTGAGGTGGCAGATTATCACCTGCTGTTCTCTGTGCCTTTGTGAGGAGGGGGGGGGGGCTAGGTTCCGGCTCTGGTCCCCCGTAGGCTAAATAAACTGTGGCTCATGTGACCTTTTAGTGTGAAGCAATATCAGGAAGATAGCTTCATGGAGCCATAAGGAGCTGCCTTTAGAACGAAAAAGAACAAAAAGTTTTAAGATAAAGTTGAGTAAGGACTTTATAAGAATTATTTTTTTTATAGAAGTTAATGGGAGGGGAAAAAAGGGAAGGTACTGTAATTAGTGAAGGTGTGGGATGGGGGAGACAGGGAACTGTGTTAACAAATGTGCATGTTACAAACAGGTTGAGTGAATATTTCAAGTATAACTTATAACAAACAGTAAAGAGAAAGCATAAGTCCTTAGCATTGTGTAGCATCAGGGAGCTGCTGAGCGACTCTCAAAAGAAAATTGATAATTACTAAAAACTAAAGCAAAATCTTGTGGGTACTTACCCTGGCTGAGAAGAACCAGAAAAAGAGATTGGAGTCGTACGCCTTGTTGACTGTTAGAAAGCCGGAGAAGCTATGTCCATGGCGGTGTCCAAGCTTGACGTGGCTCAAGGTCCGTGCCTCCTGCAACGTTTACAGTTAGAAAAACACTAAAACATGCAACAACAATCCAATGTTATAGTTATTCTAAAGAAATTATAATGATATGATTGTAAGGATGATAAATGTTGTGAGTAGATTATATTTAAGTAAATCTGAGGGAAGGAGATAAAAAAAAAATTAAGAAGACAGGCAAATACTTTAATACATTAAGTACGCAGAATGTTTACAGAGCATTGGATGTGGTACAGCCTGGGGAACAAGACTGGGTAGAAGAAGTTAGTGAAATGTGAATGTTTGCCATGAAATTCTGGAGCCTATCAAGCTCATGTTAAAGCTTTGTACAGTAGTCTGTTTTTTAACATGTTTTAAAAACTCGTAATGTGCATATAAAAAATTTGGAACTCTTTAATATTTTAATGATTTTCAGCACAGCTCTTTCAGGATGATACTATATTCATACTGTTACTCATTGTCTCTGTTCACCAGAATTAAATCTAAAATAATATTGTTTTAGGTTTATCAACATCATCATAGGCCCAAGACTATTCAACATGCTTCCACTATACATACCATGACGGGAAGAACCCCGAGCCCTGATACGACCCTTCCAGGAAGGCCCCCCACAAGTTCCCAGGAGGACTAAGAAGTCCGACATAGGACGGCAACTAGCCGAAGCTGCCTGCACATACTACACAACCGCAGACTCTGCAAACAGCAACGGACAAAAAGGTGAAGACAAGTTAAGAGCCAGGGCTCAAGCAGATTCCAAGGAAGAAGCGAGCACCTCCTGCTGACACACGAGTCAAGAAGTAAAAACCACGAAACCGCATCCCGCAGGAGTGGTGCAAACAGCTTCGACAATGCAGACGACGCATGCACCACCGAGGGCAACACACTAGACCCAAAGGTGGCCCCAAGCTCCTCCACATCCAACTCAAGTCAATCCGAGGACAGCTCGAGGAGGGAGAAGAAACGCTGGGCTGAAACCAGCAGGCCACGTGTATGCAAATCCTTTGCAACCAAGGCTGCCGAAAGGGTAAAAGTAGAAAGCATATAGCTTTATATGCCAACCTGCATATAAAGCTGCATTACACCAACAACCTGCAGAAGGGCAGGGGCGAACAAACATGCTTTGAGATGCTCAAATTCGCCCCCAGGAAAACCTGCAACGCTGTCTGAGCCTCCCTCTACTCAAGTGCGCGGGATGGACAGAATGTATGCCAAGCCTCCAACGAGAAGGGCAGACAGTCTGCTAAACAGAACGACTCCGGAACTTCATAATAAACCCAGGACAGACACAAAGATCCATACACGAAGTAACGGGATCCAACACGAAAGTATAATCTGGGTCACGCAGGAGGTAAGCCGCAAAGGCTTTTCGCACCACATGTGACAGGACGCGAGAAGCCTTCCTCCAGAAGCACACGCCCGAGGAACCCACAGGATCAAGGAACTGAACCTGGGGAGGGGGTAGATGCCAAATTCAATTCATATGAGGAGGGAGCAAAAGAGAACCCCTCTCCTTGTAACACCACGCCCTGCTCTGAGGGTACAAAAACCCAGGTGGGGTCCAACGGGGCCTAAGGCCGTGTTGCAGGAACGAGGGGGGGCCCATTGGTCAGACCCAGAAGCTCCGGCTGGAGGACTAAGCTCGAATGCCTCCACCGCCACCCCAGAAGAGGCTCCTCCGAGACTGCCTGAGTTTCAACACCAACTAAATCCTGGTTGGAGATGGTGGAAAGAGTGGCTGGCCGACCATGGCGACGGATGGTGGTTCGCACAGCATTTCTCCCATGGACATTTCCGATCCCTTTGAGGGTTTTCAGGACCTGTTGTCCCTTGACACGCATTCCGGCCACGACGTTTTCCCAGTCTTGGGGGGATCCCGAGGGTGTTTTTCTGGACAGTAAACATCATAGTAAGGGTAATAGATTTGATGCAAAATGTCGCCTGTGTCCTGCGGTGCCCTGTGACCCCCCGCAACCTCTGTCTCCACGCCCTCCCAGTCAGACGAATTCTCCTGGCCTACGTACGTTCATCATCGCCTTTGATGCTAATACACCCGCTGATCGGAGCGTTTTTGGAAATGGTAGGGCACGAAGTCTTTTCTCTCAAGCCGTTTCAGAGTTTTTTAAGATCAAGGTGCACGATTTCAGGCCAAATAAACCCAGGAACTTGATTGCAATGGAACACGCTTCCTCCCGGGACTTGCTGCTTTTGGACGTTACTGATATCTGTGGTTACAAGGTCCATGGTTATACGCCTCTGGGTGACCGTTTGGTACAATATGTGGTCCGGCATGTTGTTAGTTATGAGATCCCAGACTGGGACCCCATATAAATGTTATGGATCATGGAGAAGACCCCCCACTGTAGTGTTATGAGGGGAAGTAACCTTCAGCATCACTGGAACACATAGCCTGGCAAAATATCAATCAATGTTCTAGGGGAGTGAAAGGCTAGCAAAAAAAAACAGCGTTCAATGTAATGAAACTCCATTTTCTGGGTGAACCCTGGAGGCTCCCAGGAGCTTATCAGGCTAATGTATATTATATTAGACCGAGACATTAGCTATGGAGTTCAGACCTACCAGGGACCAGCGCCAGAACCTGGCCCCCTTCAGAGAGGTTTCAGGGAGCAATGACCCCTGGAAAACACCCTTGTGGTTGGGGTTTTTCCTTCCTTATCTGCCATTGACCGGGGTTAAGCACCCAGAAAGGTAGGCATAACAAAACAAACCCCACATGGTAAAAAACTAAAAAAAAAAATGAACAGAGAGGTAGAAATGCCCTATAATCCCAAGGAAACGAGTAAACAAGCAAACATCACACTTTACTGCTGCGCCGATTGTCCGCGTAGCTCTCCCCACCTCGAGAGGGGGCCGGACCTCACTGCGCTAGCTGCCTAGCACCAGGTCGGATACTAAACTTCAACCAATGCAAAAAAAAAAAAACGCCAACCAGTGTGAGAGAGGATTGCCAGAGCGCCTCCGGGGCTCACCCAGAAAATGGTGTTTTATTACATTCAACGCTGGTTTTCTGAGGGAAGCCCCTACGCCTCCCTGGAGTTTCAATACCCAAAGAGAAGGAAAAGAAAGGGCTGACCAGGGAGGCGGCCACAACAAACTCAGCAACGCAAAGTCGAAACAAGCAGCAACTTGCAACCCAAAGCAACACAAAAATGCACAGGAGCAGACACGCTCACAAATGAACTGGCAGCGAGGAACCTGTGCGACCCCCAAATCCTCGCGCCCGAAATGAGCCCAAGACGTCACCAAACATGGCAGCAAAAGCTGCAAACGTCCAAACGGCACGAATGCAAGGATAGATCGCAGGCTGGTAGACTTAAGAAAACTGCGGATGACCTGGTAGACCTAAGCCCTAAAACAGGGAACGAGGGGAACCGAATCAACCCAAAGCACATCCCCAGCCATGGCACGCAGGTAACGGTGAAGAGCCGCAACAGGACCACACATGTCACACCCCGGGCCAAACCAACCAAGCATCAATAACCCAAGGACCCCTCCAGAAAGCAGCCATCTCTACCGTCACCAGAAGGATGGAGAAAGGCTGCAAGCGTTTAAACCTACCACCAATACCAAAAGATCAGAAACCCCTGCACCGGAGGAGAGCCGGAAGCTCCCCGACCCACAGATGCCAATGCCAACAAAGTATGGCCTTCGAAAAACCAATCTTAAACTGAAGGGGCTACCACAAACTGAGGAGAGGAAGGATAAAAGGGCACCCTGATCAAGGTCCAGGACGGCTCAGACGGCACATGAACAGGCCAGAGGTGAAACAACACGAGAAGCGTACGGAACGGGGCGGATGTGACGTCTACCCCGAACACAAGACGGAGTGGCTCCGCCAGTGCTGCACAAAAGAGGTGGCAGTAAGAAGCATCAATTACCAGTCCTGAAAAACCCAAGAAAGGACAAGACAACCTGATGCGAAAGAGAAGACAACCTACAAAAAGCAAGAAAATGGCGAATAAAAACGCCAGGAATGTCATACTGTCCCCAAGACAAAGCTCGCAGGTGTGACAACATCAACTAAGCCACCTGATCACCATAGAGATGGTGATATACCCGCGTCAGCAGGGCAAACGCGAAGAGCCGAGAAAACCGAACCAGTCACGTACAGGACCAGTCTGACCTGCCAAAAGAGGCAGAGCCTCGAGAAACAGACCCCTCCGGAAAACAGCAGACCCAAACATCACCCAAAAAGAAGGAGACTGCAACAAATGAACAACCTACCACTAGGACCAAACGAGGTAGAAAAAAGACAGGTGCCGGGGGAGAGCTGGAAACTTCCCGACCCGACCCCCAGAGGTCAACACCAACAGAAAAAGGAGACCTGAAAAACAAAACAAAAAACACACCAAAAATGAAGGGATCACAACAAACCGAGGAGAAGACAGAAAGAAAATAGACCACCCATGCCAACGACCAGGACGGCACCGAAGCGCAGGCCGGAGGTGAAACAACACAAAACACAGTAAGCGGAACGGAGCAGAAGGAACAGCAACACCGAATGCAAGCTGGAGCGGCACTGCAAGCACCACCCGACACGAGGCAACAGTACATGGCACCAGACGACAGTCCTGGAACAACCCCGAAGGGAAGGGCAAGACAACCCTATCAGAGACCGAAGAACCCTTCGTAGTGATAGGAAAACCGGAAGGACCGCCAGGAAACTACACACTGCCATCGAGACAAAGCATGCAGTCGGGAGACCAACAACGAAGCCACCAGTGCCCACACAAGCGACGAGAAACTTGAGACAAAAACCCCAGATGTGAAGACTCGAGGGGAAGAATGAATCAGCCTCATACAGAGCTGGACAGATCCACAAAAAGAGGCGGAGCCACGGGAAGACCCACAGGAACGGAAAACGAGCAAAGCAGCGCCCCCAACCAAGGCTGGCAAAGAATCAGAAGGAACGGCCGCTAGGAACCAGGAACCAAATTCCAGCAAGCTGGAAAGGAACCAATCCGGGAGAGCAGACACGCCCTGTCTGGGAGGAACCTTCTCCCCTCCAGGACCCCTGAAGGACCAACAAGGCTGAACACCGAAGAGCCAGGGCCCAGACAGAGGCCAACGAGGAAAACAAGCACCACGAACTAAAGAGCGAGACACGAAGCGAAAAACAGCGACCTTGCAACCTGAAGGAGCAGCACAACCAGCTCCAGCAGGGAAGAATGACGCACACGTCTCTGAGGTATACATGAGGAGAACTACACAAGACGTGTACTGCAGGAAAACAAAAATGTACGTACCTGAAAAGGAACAAAAAAAAGTCGTAGCCAGAACCAGAATCTAAGCTACCCCTGTCCTAAAGGAACAGGAATGGCATGAGTGGTTGACCGGAAGTCTACAACCACCCACAGACATTACAACACAGAAGCTTGCAGGGAGATACAAGGAAAAAGTGAAAGAACTCAGTTCCATAACCGAACACTGGGGCAGTCCAAAATCAGGGAACTGAACATAAACAGAGGCCCACCCTAGCACCTAGCATCAGTATAGCCAATAAGCAACGACCAAGATACAAAACCATGTGTAGCATAGAGGGAGAAAAAGCGGAAATAGGCAATGAACAGACCCGAATTACAGACCAAGCACCGACAGCTAGGGACAAATGCGTACAACGAATATGACGAACAACGAAGATCCAGGTAGCAATCAGTAACGCAATGTACACAACCAACCACATCGTGTGTTGTGGTTGGTCGCACATACATAGTGAGACACCATGGATATAAGGGTGCAGCCAGGCACCGAAGATAGGCAAGGAAGGAGTGTCCCGAGATCAGAGACAGAGTCAATGAATGAGTACACAGAAAGCACAGACTGAGGAAACGAAGGAGTGTCCACATATCGAGAAAAAACCGCAGGCGCTGAAAGACTAAACAGAAAGCACCAAAATTCGGGGCTGTGCCCCACAGTACAACTAAGAACAAGAAACACAGACAAGTAAAGTCACTAAGACACACGCAAAGTGTCCAGGCAAAACATACAACACCTAACCGAAAAAGCAAGAACCAGCGCCTGGCCAACAGTCGCCAGACAGTACAATCTCACCTGAAGAACAGAGACAATACCGTGTCATGACACAGCTGAGCTGTACAATGTACCAGGAGCATCCCTAGTGCAGAATGTCCAGTGGTGCGTGCCTAGTAGGAGAAGATGAGGTGCATGCAGTACAGAGGCGGAGGAGGCACCACTCGGAGCTGCCCCCACAATCACAAGCTGAGAAAAGAACTAGAATATTGCTCCACACATAAAATCCAGAGCACCCCAAGTATGGATCCACCCCTGGTGGGTGGATCCATACTCGGGATCCACCAGGATCCCCTGGTGGGTGGTGGATGTCGCAAGCTGGAGCTGGAGCGGCTCAGGCCAGATCCGAGCGATAAAAAGCGACAGTACATGTATTAGGCATGAGCTTCTGATCCAGCAAAGCCAAAAAGAGAAAAGGAAAAACAACCTGGCCCAAAATCAACGAAAACCTTCGAAGAGAAAGAAAGTGAAGGAAAGACCGCCAAAACACCTCATACTGTCACTGGGAAGAAGATTGCAGGTGGAACACCATCAAAGAAGCCACCTGATCACCATATAAATGGCGATACACACATGTTGGGATAAACCAGACGCAAAGTGCAGAGAAGCATGGCAAACCAGCAAGGTCACTGGCACAACATGCTGAGGCTGAGCCACGGAAAAACTGCCCACTTTCGGAAACAGAGCAAGCAGTGCCTGAAACCAAGGCTGGGCCGACCACCATGGAGCCAAGAGAACCACTCATCCTCAATATGAATCCAGCTGAGCCAGAACCTGAAGCAACAGCTGAACCTGGGAAAAGAGGATCAGGAACCCCCACCTCAACCAGTCCTGCCTTAAAGCATCTACCGCAGGGGCTTTGCAGTCGGGGACCAGAGCCACGTACAGTGGGAGACACTGAGACCACGGCAACACGAAGAGGTACACTTCTGGGTGCCTGTACGTCTGACAAGCCAAAGGAAGGAGGTGGAGTCGACTATCTACTATGTGGAAACAAGAATGAAGTGGAACAGGCCATCTGCCAGGATGATGGACGCACCTGGAATGTGATCGGCATGGAGAGCTAAACACCGAGAACTCAGCAGAATTACCCGACCAGCCCCAAAGCCACGAACCGAAGAAACCCCCCCCCCCAGGTAGAGGCAATGAACCACGGGGAGTAGTCCAAATAGAGGTAGATCACTCAGCCCCGAGGAAGCCAGATCCGTCGCAGCACCTGCCACACAGCAGCACCGTACTGTGAGCTCGAAGGGAGGATGGCACCCAATGCCCCTGGCCGGCCTGTGGAGCGCTGGTCACAAAGCCCCCACCGAGAGATGAGGCATTTGTGAACACATCGAGCGAGGGGAAAAGGATGGCGCCATAGCACCAAACCCCAAAAACCCGAAGAAGGAGCCGTCATGGCCACCGAACCCCAAAAACCCAAAGAGGAAGCCGGAGATGCAGCAACCGACTCAAGGACACTGGGGTATGAACCAGACGCCAGTTTTTTTTTTTTTTTTTTTGGGGGGGGGGGGAAGGAGGATAAACGAAAATGGGGGTGATAAAAATAACAATTTGGGGGTGGGGATAAAAAATAAATTTATGAGTGGGGATAAAAATGAACCCAACAGCTAAAACGGCTGTAATACTGACAGGATACCATGGGCCGTAGGCCTGGGAGCCAGTCGAGCATACAGGTCATGGTCGCTAGGCACAAAATCGGTGCCCATAAAATAATGAAATCACGCTAATGACCACAGTCTGTGAACACAAGACTGAGGTAATAATATACAGAACTACCACAGTCTTGTACACAAGATAAGACTGACCTGGGAACACAAGACTGGGAGACATAACAACCCCCACAATTTCTCAGGAGAACGGGCAGAGTAGAAAAAGATGGATGAATCAATACAATTGGTACACCCATAATGGGACACAGGTGGTAACTGAGTACCCAAAGGAGTCACAGAGGCATAAAAAGGAACTTGTCCAGAGGCAGGGTAGTAAGGAAAGGAAATATAGGAGGCAGTGATGAGAAGGATGCAAACGTAGAAACGCAGATCAAGAAACTTAGGAATGTGCACACCAGTAGAATGACGGGTGAGAGGCGAGCCCAAAGAGTTGAAGCGCAAGCACAATTAGTAGAGTACAATGAAGCGAGTACAAACTTACCAAAATTTACTGACGACACCTCGATAGTGATGAGGGAAACACACACCAATTCACATACCTCCCCCACCCCTTTCATAGCAGACATAACCCACACCTCACAAAATATGTCACACAAAAGTGAGCAACTGAGTTGCAGATAAGAACAAGAGTGCATTAACTAAATGAAAAACGCCCAAAAAAGTGAGAAAAGAATGATTGACTTTCAACTGCCCAGGCGCCATAAGCAGAGTGGGAACAACAAACCGCAGATGTGGGATAATTACACATTAGAGTGATTACTCTCTGTGTAATAATAATAATAATAATAATAATAATAATAATAATAATAATAATAATAATAATAATAATAATAATAATAATAATAATACAAAATACAAATATATGACCCTTTCAATAAGTATTTAACTTCCATTTCTCATGCACAAACATGAAGCTCTTCACTGTTCATACCTTAATTTTACCAGCTTCCAGCAGTGGTGTTAAGAAGAGAGGGCTCCCAACATCATCCCACAGAGACGGAGGAACAGTCAAGTTTCCATGATTAGGGAACATATTAAGGAATGGTCCTCTGGCCTCGACAACAACAGCAGCCACTAGAGCTACTACCACTAAATGCCAATTCATCATGTCCTATTTACGAGTACCAGCACTTTTGAAGTTTAAATCTGAAATATATTTTTATCATTATGAATGGTAAATACTGTATGTTAAGTTATTTTTTGTTAACTTTTAAAACACTAATTTTATAATTGATCTAGTACAGTACTTTATTTTTATCTTTAAAAATTTTAAGAACCCAAAAATAAATCCAGCATTTAATGTAATAAAGCTTTCTTTCTGGTGGGTCCTCAGTGAACCCACCACCCTGAGCTACCCACCTGGGAGCCACCAAACCTTGGGTATCACACCATGTTTTTATTTATTTATTTATTTATTTATATATATACAAGAAGGTACATTGGGATTGTGAGGATACATAGTAGTATTTACATTCTTGTAAAGCCACTAGTACGCACAGCATTTTGGGCAGGTCCTTAATCTAAGAAAATTTTAAGTAGGTAAATATTTGCAAAATTTATAAAAATGATAAAAGTTACATAACAAGAAAAAAATAAAAGATGGGAGAAAATTGTAGGTATATTAAAGCACATAGGTAGCTCAGATTGATTGCAATGACAGCTTGAATGGTAGTTTAACAAAAAAATTAGTAGGCACAATACAGCATATGGCTAGCACATAAAAGAAGACAGCAACACAATGAAAAAGTTGTTTGGGTTAAGTACATAAAGATTGGGAGATTTGGTAACACTAGGTACAGAGCAAATTTACAACTCAGTGTAGGAAACTACTAAGATGAAATTAGGTACTTTTTGTTTTTGTTTTTAAATGAGGCAAGAGTTTGACAGCTTTTCAAATCACTAGGGAGTGAGTTCCATAGACTAGGTCCCTTAATTTGCATAGAGTGTTTACACAGATTAAGTTTGACTCTGGGGATATCAAAGAGATATTTATTTCTGGTGTGGTGATAATGGGTTCTATTACATCTGTCCAGGGAGAATTTCAGAGCATGGTTTGCATTTAAGAACAGGGTTTTGTAAATGTAGTTGACACAAGAGAATGTGTGGAGGGAGTTAATATTTAGCAAGTTCAGGGATTTAAACAAGGGAGCTGAGTGTTGTCTGAAAGCAGAGTTAGTTATTATTATGATAGCAGATTTTTGCTGGGTGATGATGGGCTTAAGGTGGTTTGCAGTGGTAGACACCCATGAACAGATACTGTAATTAAGATAGGGGTAGATTAGTGCATAATATAGTGAGAGGAGAGCAGAGTTAGGAACATAATATCTTATTTTGGAGAGTATACCAACTGTTTTAAAGACTTTCTTAGTTATGTGTTGAATGTGGATACTGAAGTTGAGTCTCTTGTCTAGGAATAGGCCAAGAAACTTTCCATCATTTTTATTACTGATGTTAATGTTGACTATCTGTAGCTGAATTGCAATCGATAATTTCCTTCCAAATAAGATGTAGTAGGTCTTTTCTATGTTTAGTGTTAGTTTGTTGGTTGACATCCATAAGTGGACTTTTTTTAATTCATTATTCACAACATTATTTAGTGTATGTGGGTTGGGGTCTGAATAGATGAGGGTAGTATCATCAGCAAATAATATAGGTTTAAGAATATTAGAGACATTAGGCAGATCATTGATATATATAAGAAATAGAAATTCTACGCACAATTAGAGCCTATCAAAAGCCAGGACGCAACGCAGACCCCCCTCAATAGAGGAAAGAGGAGTTTGAGAGTTCTATACCACAACAGCAAATCCAAAGGGAAATCACCAGAAAAAAAGAGCACAACAGAATAAGCAACAACATTGGCAACCCAAACAAATCATGCATCCGTTCATTAACAACTGTTAAGCAACCACTGGTTAGCACACACAGCCCCGCTCTTGTGCCAGGTAAGTCCACTACGGGCTCACCATAGCCCGTGTTACTTGCCCCGCTCCTGTGCCAGGTAAGTTACAGGCTCACCATAGCCCGTGCTACTTGCCCCGCTCCTGTGCCAGGTAAGTTACGGGCTCGCCATAGCCCGTGCTACTTGCCCCGCTCCTGTGCCAGGTAAGTTACGGGCTCGCCATAGCCCGTGCTACTTGCCCCGCTCCTGTGCCAGGTAAGTTACGGGCTCGCCATAGCCCGTGCTACTTGCCCTGCTCCTGTGCCAGGTAAGTTACAGGCTCACTATAGCCCGTGCTACTTGCCCCGCTCCTGTGCCAGGTAAGTTACGGGCTCACCATAGCCCGTGCTACTTGGAACTTGTTCCGAGTAGCTGAATCTATAACAATAACCACACTGGTTAGAACACTCACCACCACATGGCGGTACCAAAGGCATTGACCAGCAAACTCCCTCATTCATGTGTCGCCCATGCAACAACCTTCAAACACCAAAGTAAAAAGAGAAGAGCTGAAATGGAGCTACCAAGGAATCAATCAGAAAAAGGCATAAAGCTCACCCACACCACAACAGGATGTGAAAAAAAGCAAAAACAGACCCTTACAAAAGCAATCAAGGCCCAAAGGGGTCACTGTAAACCGAGCTGAAGAAATGAACCACCTCACCTCTCACATCACTGGCTGCCATCCTCACCTCTCACAACACTGGCTGCCATCCTCACCTCACAACACTGGCTGCCATCCTCACCTCTCACAACACTGGCTGCCATCCTCACCTCACACAACACTGGCTGCCATCCTCACCTCTCACAACACTGGCTGCCATCCTCACCTCTCACAACACTGGCTGCCATCCTCACCTCACACAACATTGGCTGCCATCCTCACCTCTCACATCACTGGCTGTCATCCTCACCTCACAACACTGGCTGCCATCCTCACCTATCACAACACTAGTTGCCATCTTCACCTGACACCAACTGCCATCCTCTCTTCACACAATGCAGGCTGCCATCCTCTCACAACACTAGCTGCCATCCTCACCTCACAACACTGGCTGCCATCCTCACCTCTCACAACACTGGCTGTCATCCTCACCTCTCACAACACTGGCTGCCATCCTCACCTCTCAACACTGGCTGCCATCCTCACCTCCCAACACTGGCTGTCATCCTCACCTCTCACAACACTGGCTGCCATCCTCACCTCTCACAACACTGGCTGCCATCCTCACCTCTCAACACTGGCTGCCATCCTCACCTCTCAACACTGGCTGTCATCCTCACCTCTCACAACACTGGCTGCCATCCTCACCTCTCACAACACCGGCTGTCATCCTCACCTCTCACAACACTGGCTGCCATCCTCACCTCTCACAACACTGGCTGCCATCCTCACCTCTCACAACACCGGCTGTCATCCTCACCTCTCACAACACTGGCTGCCATCCTCACCTCTCACAACACTGGCTGCCATCCTCACCTCTCACAACACTGGCTGCCATCCTCACCTCTCACAACACTGGCTGCCATCCTCACCTCTCACAACACTGGCTGCCATCCTCACCTCTCAACACCGGCTGCCAACCTCACAACACCGGTTGCCATCCTCACCTCTCACAACACTGGCTGCCATCCTCACCTCTCACAACACCGGCTGTCATCCTCACCTCTCACAACACTGGCTGTCATCCTCACCTCTCACAACACCGGCTGTCATCCTAACCTCTCACAACACCGGTTGCCATCCTCACCTCTCACAACACCGGCTGTCATCCTCACCACACAACACTGGCTGTCATCCTAACCTCTCAACACCGCTGTCATCCTCACCTCACAACACTGGCTGCCATCCTCACCTCTCACGGCTGGACGCGTACAGTACGAGTCACTATACACGTACAGTACGAGTCACTATACACGTACAGTACGAGTCACTATACACATACAGTACGAGTCACTATACACGTACAGTACGAGTCACTATACACGTACAGTACGAGTCACTATACACGTACAGTACGAGTCACTATACACGTACAGTACGAGTCACTATACACGTACAGTACGAGTCACTATACACGTACAGTACGAGTCACTATACACGTACAGTACGAGTCACTATACACGTACAGTACGAGTCACTATACACGTACAGTACGAGTCACTACGCGTACAGTACGAGTCACTGAGGGAGATAATTGATCATCATGATTGATGGTGACGATTGAATACAGTGTCACATTGCATGTTGTTGTTGTTGTTATATATACAGCTACTCGGAACAAGTTCCAAGTAGCACGGGCTATGGTGAGCCCGTAACTTACCTGGCACAGTAGCGGGGCAAGTAGCACGGGCTATGGTGAGCCCATAGTGAAATTAGTCACTATTGGCTGTATAGTCTCAATGCAGTTGTTACTAGTATATATATATATACGTGCAGTGTATGAATATTTTATCCAGACGTCAATAAAGCGCAAGGTTCGGCCAATAGTTTTAACAAGTGTATAAAGTTGTACATTTTGGGATAATATTTATAATCAATAAATAGATTATAATTATTTTTTTAAATTAAACAAGCTATATGAAGTTTTCTAAAAATGATAATTAATAATGAAAATTATTAATTATCATTTTATATAAATATAATATATAATAAATTTCCTTTGTCAGGGACAGGAAGCTTTATCAAAGTCCCAATGAGTCAACTAGTCAGTGGTCGGCGACCTGTGGGACCTCACGGACCAGTAAGTGGTCTCGTGGACCAGTGGTACTGGTCTGTGAGGTCCGACTGCTCTATCCTGACCTTCCCCAGAATGTAACTAATCGTTACTCTTTTGACCAGACCACACACTAGAAGGTGAAGGGACGACGACGTTTCGGTCGGTCCAGGACCTGGTTCATTCGACCTGGACCACAATCGACTTGAGAATGGTCCAGGATGGACCGAAACGTCGTCGTCCCTTCACCTTCTAGTGTGTGGTCTGGTCAAATTACTTTAGCCGCGTTATTGTGACTCATCGCCTGCAATCGTTACTCTTATTTTATTATTTTTTTATGTCTATATATTAATATTATTTTTGTTGCTGATGCATATATTACATATTACTTTTACAGTATATAATATTAACGGCACATTTGCTGTTAATTAAGATGAAGAAAGATGATATATTCTACTTGATTAGGCCGATATATTAACGCCTTGGTTATATGTAGCCTCGGCGGGGACAGGGAAGACAGCGGCCTGTCGTGTAATCATCCCGGGAATGTGCTACAGCTGAAATTTCGTTGTGTGTCTGCGGGTTCAACCAGGAGACTGTTTCCTAGATGTATTACATAGACGCTACTGGTGAACACATTCCTAGTGTACTATACTCTCACTTCACTGGAAACTCCTGGCTGTTATAAGAGGCCGCCTGCTCTACTACAGCCAGATGGTGTGTGAACACCACCTGGCGAAGGTTGTACAGGAGCTATAATATCTTACCAGAGTGCCAGCAGCACCACCACACGCCTGCTTCCCGGCTCACACTGCCTCCACGCTCACTCACTCTCCCTCTCTTGACGACCACCACCAACCCCTGCCCCTCTCCCTAAGGAACCCACCCCCACCTAGCCGATCCCTGCCTTGACGACCGCCACCCTCCCCATGCCTCTATCCCCCCAGTCTCCCCTCCATCCCTTGACGACCGCCACCATCCCAGACCCTACCCCCACCCCGCCGCTCCCACCCTTGACGACCGATCCAATATGCGGAGATAGGCAGAATACTGGGACTTATGATAAATAGAACACTAAACATCCCCACGATGTATGATAATGATATGATAGACAGAATACTTAGGAACTACAAGAATTTTGCCCCAATGATTACCTACCTTGAGGTGCTTCCGGGGCTTAGTGTCCCCGCGGCCCGGTCGTCGACCAGGCCTCCTGGTTGCTGGACTGATCAACCAGGCTGTTGGACGCGGCTGCTCGCAGCCTGACGTATGAGTCACAGCCTGGTTGATCAGGTCAAGTGTTATGATTGTAACACTTACTATATTAATCTGCAATGTTAAATGTTGTATTGTGATTTGTGTATCTGTACTCACTGAATTTGTGCGCCCCTTGAGGGACTTGAAGTAGAGGAGGGTAGAAATAGCCTAAGCTACTCTATCCCTTTGAGATGTATTTTTTCTTGTCTCAATAAACATACTTGAACTTGAACTTGAACATCCCCACTCCTCCAACACCCCCGCCCCATCCTCCAACACCCCCGCCCCTCTTCCAACACTCCCGCCTCCTCCTCCCCACTCCTCCAACATTTTTTTTTTTTTGGGGGGGGGGAGGGAGTAAAGAGGGAGGAGAGGCATAGGTGAAGGGAAGTGTAGAAGTGGGAAGTACAGTGAGAGGTATGAAAGCAGGCGGGCTGTCCGCCTTGCTGACACGATGTGTGGGTGTTGGCAGCTAAGCTAAGCTAAGCTGGCGCCCTCTTGTCAGGGAGCTGTGAGTGTGTGAGAGGTTCTTCACATGTGTTTCACCATGTGAAATACTGGTCAGTATTTCATCTGGGAATTATGTACTGTGGGGCGGGGTTTTCATCTAGTGAATCGAGGCTCTTGGGCCACCAGCTGTGGGAGCGGGACGTCTCATCTTGGGCCACCATCTGTGGGAGCGGGGCGTCTCATCTTGGGCCACCAGCTGTGGGAGTGGGGCGTCTCATCTTGGGCCACCAGCTGTGGGAGCGAGGCGTCTCATCTTGGGCCACCAGCTGTGGGAGCGGGGCGTCTCATCTTGGGCCACCAGCTGTGAGAGCGGGGTGTCTCGTCTTGGGCCACCAGCTGTGGGAGCGGGGCGTCTCATCTTGGGCCACCAGCTGTGGGAGCGGGGCGTCTCATCTTGGGCCACCAGCTGTGGGAGCGGGGTGTCTCGTCTTGGGCCACCAGCTGTGGGAGCGGGGCGTCTCATCTTGGGCCACCAGCTGTGGGAGCGGGGCGTCTCATCTTGGGCCACCAGCTGTGGGAGCGGGGCGTCTCATCTTGGTCCACCAGCTGTGGGAGCGGGGCGTCTCATCTTGGTCCACCAGCTGTGGGAGCGGGGCGTCTCATCTTGGAGCAATCTTTCTAACATTGGGTCCTCTAACATTTCGATGGTGTTCCACACCCTGATGGCTTGGTGCTGCAGTCTGATGTTTATTGGCTGTATGTTCAGTTCATGGAGCTCCTGGATTGTCTGATCATATGGTGGACGGTGTTTTTCTGCTCTCCTTAGCGCCTTATTATGCACTGCTTGCAATTTCTGCCTGTTAGTTTTCTTTATGGTGTGTAGTGGTACTGGGGGATATTCTAGATGCGGCCGAACTAGAGCCTTATATAGGTGAATCTGAATGTTAGTACTGAGGCTGCGGAATCTCCTCAATTTTCTTAAGGCTGCTTTGGCTTTGTTTAGTCGGTCCCTTACATCAGTTTGTATCCCTGTTCTATTTATCATCAGTCCCAGTATTCTGCCTACCTCCGCATATTGGATCGGATGGTTATCAAGGATGATGGGGTACGGGTTTCTTTTCGCAATGTGTATTATCTGAAACTTTTGTTTGTTGGTGTTAATTTTCCATTGCTCCTCAAAGTTGTTTATGAATTCAATTGCTGCCTTGCTCTTGTCGGCTAGTAGCGGCTTTGATGGTCCCGGTTGGCAAATTATTTGGGTGACATCGTCAGCGTATGTGATGTATTCTCCATGTTGGGGTTGGGGTAGGTCAGCTGTATATATGTTGAATAGAGTGGGGGAGAGACAGCTTCCTTGTGGTACTCCACTTTTCAGTTCTATTACATCACCCAAGTAGCTGCCGTTATTAAGCCTAGCAGTTCTGTTGTCTATTAAGCTGCAGAGAGTAGCAGTAAAAATCTCAGGAAGTCCTAGCTCAGATATCTTATATTTTAGGCCTGTGTGCCACACTTTGTCGAAGGCTTTCGAAACGTTTCTAAGCACTATATTACACTGATCGTTTTTCGACACAGCGTTGACTATATGCTGGTAGATCAGGGCTATAGCTGTATGGGCCCCTCTGCGGTGTCTAAACCCATGCTGCCTGGTGTTATACTTCCCTTCCTCCTCCATGTACTTCACCAGTCTCTGATTGATACTTTTTTCGAATATTTAACCTGGTACTTCGAGGAGGGAAATTGGCCTGTAGTTTTCAGTTTGGGTTGGGGGTTTACCTGGCTTGGGGATTAATCTTATTGTGGCATTCTTGAAGTATGTGGGGAATAGTCCAGATGCAAGAGCTGCATTTATTATACATGTGTATTGATGGAATGCAATCACTGGTAGGTTGGATAATACCATCTTATTTATCTTGCTGTTGCCCGGCGCCTTGTTCTTGAAACCCATAATTGTTTTATGAACCTCTGCAATGGTTATGTGTTTCATAATGTAATATGTAACCATCAATGATACAACTTCTTCCACTCTACCAATTACCGTTGGAGTACCACAGGGCAGCATCTTAGGACCTCTTCTATTTCTTATATATATAAACGATCTGCCTAATGTCTCTAATATTCTCAAACCTATACTGTTTGCTGACGATACTACTCTTATCTATTCAAACCTCAACCCACATACACTAAATAATGTTGTGAATAATGAATTAAAAAAAGTCCACTTATGGATGTCAACGAACAAACTAACATTAAACATCGAAAAGACTTACTACATCTTATTTGGAAGCAAATCATCAAATGCAATTCAGCTACAGATAGACAACATCAACATCAGTAATAAAAATGATGGCAAGTTTCTTGGCCTATTCCTAGACAAGAGACTCAACTTTAGCACCCACATTCAACACTAAGAAAGTCTCTAAGACAGTTGGTATACTCTCCAAAATAAGATATTATGTACCTAACTCTGCTCTCCTCTCACTATATTATGCACTAATCTACCCCTATCTTAATTATGGTATCTGTGCATGGGGGTCTACCACTGCAAACCACCTTAAGCCCATCATCACACAGCAAAAATCTGCTATCAGAATAATAACTAACTCTGCTTTCAGACAACACTCAGCTCCATTGTTTAAATCCCTGAACTTGCTAAATATTAACTCCCTCCACACATTCTCTTGTGTCAACTACATTTACAAAACCCTGTTCTTAAATGCAAACCATGCTCTGAAACTCTCCCTGGACAGATGTAATAGGACCCATTATCACCACACCAGAAATAAATATCTCTTTGATATCCCCAGGGTCAAACTTAATCTGTGTAAACACTCTATGCAAATTAAGGGACCTAGTCTATGGAACTCACTCCCTAGTGAATTGAAAAACTGTAAAACTTTTGCCTTATTTAAAAGCAAAACCAAAAGTACCTAACTTCATCTTCTTAGTTTCCTACACTGAGCTTTAAATTTGCTCTGTACCTAGTGTTACCCAATCTCCTAATTTTCATGTAATATCAAACAACCTTATCATTGTGTTCATTGCTGTCTTCTTCTATGTGCTAGCCATATGCTGTATTGTGACTACCAATTTTTGTCAACTACCATTCAAGCTGTCATTGCAACCAATCTTATAATGTTTCTGCTGTATTATGCCTACCAATTTTTTGTCAACTACCATTCAAGCTGTCATTGCAATCAATCTCAGCTACCTATGTGCTTTAATATACTGTACCTACAATTTTCTCTCATCTTTTTTTCATTTCATGTAATCTGTTATCATTTTTTTGTCTATAATTTTTGCAAGTATTTACCTCCTTAAAATTTTCTTAGATTAAGGACCTGCCCGAAACGCTGCGCGTGCTAGTGGCTTTACAAGACTGTAATTACTATATTTGTATCCTCACATTCCTTATGTACATTCTTGTATATGCATAAATAAATAAATAAATAAATAAATAAATAAATAAATAAATAAATAAATAAATAAATAAATAAATAAATAAATAAATAAATAAATAAGATGGCAGTCATCGCGTATGTTGTTAAGGTCTATTGTTTGCGTCGGGAGTAGTGCTTCAGCTCTGTTATCGACTTGAGTTGTAATTTCCCTTTCATTAATTGGGCAAAAATTTAAATTTTCTTCCGGGTTTCTTTCTTTCTTTATTCTGAATATTTTTTCCCAGAACTTCCTGAATTCCTGTTCTTGTTCTCTCTCCTCATAGAGTTTATTTGCTGAGGCGTCTATGATGTAGGGTGTTTCCTCAGAAGAGCTTCCCATCAGGGTCTTTACTTTTTTCCAGAACTTTCCTGGGTTTCTGTAGTCAACTTGGATTTTGCTTATTAGGTCATCCCATTGTTTGGTGTACTCTGTTTTGCATAGATCTTGCAGCTCATCTTGTAGTTCCTTTTGTAGTCTTTTGCGCTCATCCGTCCACCCGTGTTGTGTTATGAGTTGTAGAAGGTTGTTATATCTGGTTTGTTGTGTCCTGAGCGCCTCAGTGGCTGGGGGGTGTGGGAGCGTTATGTGGTGAGCTACGGGGATGTGATCATTCATGCATTTTTCTATGGTGCTAATCCATGTATTTAACTCAGTGTTTATGCATGATGTTTCCTTTCCATTAAAGTCTGTGACACTGATTTCCTGTGCACTGCTTTTGAACGCTTCCCAGTCAGTTTTAATGCATTGAAGTCTTGGTGGTGAGGGTTTCTGAATGGGGTTAGTTGATAGCGTCATTATTATTGGTAGGTGGTCGCTTGTACTCACAGGGCCCCTTTCTATGTGGGTGTTTAGGAAGTGGTGGTTGTTGGACAGTATTATGTCTGGTTTACCACTGTGTCCTTGTCTGACGTAAGTTGGGAAGTCTGGGCCCAGGTGGGTTAGTCTGGGCCCAGGTGGGTTAGTCTGGGCCCAGGTGAGTTAGATTTCCGTTCCTTATCATATTGTGGATGGCTTCTCCTGCTTGGTTGTTCCGTCCGTGTCCCAGTGTTCTGTGCTTGGCGTTCAGATCTCCCAGGAAGTAGGCAGGTCTGTTCCTTCTGGTGAGTTTCATGATGTCTGCCAGGGGAAGGTAAGGAGGTCATGGTGGTTGGTAACATGTTCCTATGAAGATTATACCTTTCGTAGTTTGCAGTTCTATCGCCAGGAAATTTTCCTGATAGTTATCTAGAATTTTGTGTGGAATATTTCTTTTTACAGCAATTGTTGCTCCATCGTTGGCCTGGTCAGCTCTGTTGACCTGGTCAATTTTGTAATTGAAGATCTTGATCTTCTCACCATCCTTTTTCCATGGCTGTTAATGAGTATTATATAGGGTCTATTTCTCTGTACAAGTTGCTGAGTTCCAATGCTCTGTGCGGAGTCCAGCATAGAACATTGTGTTGAATTATTGTTCGCCTCTTCTGCGCATGATGACTGTCTCCCCTCCCCCCACCCCCCTCCTCCCCCGCACCACTGCCTCTCAAATCAAATCAAATGTTTATTCAGGTAAAAGTAAATACATACAAGATGAGTTACAAGCATAATGTTGGTTAAATAGATAGAGCTAGTACATACAATACCTAAAGTCACAATACCCACAGCGTTTCGGACTAAGCGTGTTAAAAAAAAACTTAGGCTAAAACTTAATAGTGATTGAAATCAAAGCATATATTGAGTTGGAAAAAGGGGAGGGGATGAAACATGGTGGAAATCAGCAGTTATACAAGCTGGTCAACAAACCATATTGTTTAAAAATAGTAAGACATTGGTTGACATTTAGGGGGTAAGGTAGGTTACAGGAGGTTATTAGGTAGTACTAAATTTTTCTCTTAAACTGGTTGAGAGAGGTACATGTGGCCTTTGACATGATTGGGAAGGTCATTCCTCATTCTGGGTCCCTTGATTTGTAGAGCATTTCTAGTTTGGTTAAATCGCACACTTGGAATATCAAATAGGTATTTGTTTCTGGTGTGGTGCTCATGGGTTCTGTTACAACCTTCTAGGAAGCGTTGAAGTTCAGGATTGACATTACAGTTCAGAGTTTTAAATATATAGAGCACACATGAGAGGATGTGCAGTGACTTGCTGTCTAACATATTCAAAAATTTATGTAAGGGTACCGAGTGCTGTCTGGGGCCAGAGTTGGATATTGTTCTAATAGCAGCTTTGTGTTAAGTAATTAAAGGACGTAGATGATTTTGTGTAGTAGAACCCCAAGCACAAATACTATAATTGATATAAGGATAGGTGAGAGAGAGAGAGTAATAAAGCGTTACTAAGGCAGGGAGAGGTATATAGCTCTGATGTTCAACAAATCCCTAGTGTCATAATTCCCTGATATCCTTAAAAAAGCAAGAGTAACGCCAGTTCATAAAGGAGGCAATCCGACAGACATAACCAATTATAGACCAATATCGAACCTACCCATACTATCAAAAATATTTGAGAAAATTATCTACAAACAGCTCTACTCCTACCTCGTAAAGTTCGACATACTCAGTCCCTGGCAGATTGGCTTCCGCTCCTAAAAGAGTACCAACGATGCAATTATTAGTCTCCTTGATATAATCTACTCAGCCCTTGACAAAAATGAGTTTCCGATTGGACTCTTCATTGACCTGCGAAAGGCCTTTGATACTGTTAATCACAACTACCTCTTACTTAAACTCAATCATTATGGAATCCGAGGCCATGCACTGGACTATATCCAATCCTATCTTAGTGATAGACACCAATGTGTAGCCATCAATAATATAACCTCTACAACCCTTCCAATAACCGCTGGAGTGCCACAGAGCAGCATCTTGGGACCTCTCCTATTTCTTATATACATCAATGATCTGCCTAATGTCACCAACATTCTTTAACCTATATTGTTTGCTGATGATACTACCCTCATCTACTCAGACCCTAACCCACACACACTAAATAATGTTGTGAATAATGAATTTAAAAAAGTCCACTTATGGATGTCAACCAACAAACTAATACTAAACATAAAAAAGACCTACTACATCTTATTTGGAAGCAAATCAACAAATGCAATTCAGCTTCAGATAGACATCAGTAATAAAAATGATGTTAAGTTTCTTGGCCTATTCCTAGACAAGAGACTCAACTTCAGCACCCACATACAACACATAACTATGAAACTATCTAAAACAGTTGGTATACTCTCCAAAATCAGATATTGTGTACCTAACTCTGCTCTCCTCTCACTATATTATGCACTAATCTACCCCTATCTTAATTATGGTATCTGTGCATGGGGGTCAACCACTGCAAACCACCTCAAGTCCATCATCACCCAGCAAAAATCTGCTATTAGAATAATAACAGACTGCTTTCAGACCCCTTGTTTAAATCCCTAAACATGCTAAACATAACCTCACTCCACAAATTTTCTTGTGTCAATTACATTTACAAAACCCTGTTCTTAAATACAAATCCTGCTTTGAAACTCTCCCTGGACAGATGTAATAGGACCCATTATCACCACACCAGAAATAAATATCTCTTTGGTATCCCCAGGGTCAAATATAATCTGTGTAAACACTCTATGCAAATAAAGGGACCTAGTCTAGGGAACTTACTCCCTAGTGAACTGAAAAGTTGTCCAACTTTTGCCTCATTCAAAAACTACCGAATTTTATCTTCATAGTTTCATACCTTGTGCTTTAAAACTACACTGTGTGTAGTGCTACCCAATCCCCCAATCTTTATGTACCTAATCCAAACAACTTTACAATTGTGACATTGCTGTCATCTTATATGTGTTATCAATATGCTGTATTGTGCCTATTAATCTTTATTAAATTACCAATCAAGCTGTCAATGCAATCAATCAGAGCTACCAATGTGCTTTAATATACCTACTAATCTCTCTCATCTCATTTTTTCTTGTAATGTACCTGTTATCATTTTATAAATTTTGTTAGAATTTACCTACTTAAAATTATCTGTTAGATTAAGGACCTGACCGAAACGCTGCGCGTACTAGTGGCTTTACAAGATTGTAAATACTATGCTATTTACCCTCACATAGGTACATAGGGGAGGCAGTTGTCATGGGCAGAAGGGGCGGTGGTGCGGGGGGAGAGGGAAGGAGGAGAGGGGTGCGGGAGGAGTGGGAAGGAGGGGCCGACCTTGAGGTTACCTTGAGGCGCTTCCGGGGCTTAGCGTCCCCGCGGCCCGGTCGTCGACCAGGCCTCCTGGTTGCCGGACTGATCAACCAGGCTGTTGGACGCGGCTGCTCGCAGCCTGACGTATGAGTCACAGCCTGGTTGATCAGGTATCCTTTGGAGGTGCTTATCCAGTTCTCTCTTGAACACTGTGAGGGGTTTGCCAGTTATGCCCCTTATGTGTAGTGGAAGCGTGTTGAACAGTCTCGGGCCTCTGATGTTGATAGAGTTCTCTCTCAGAGTACCTGTTGCACCTCTGTTTTTCAACGGGGGTATTCTGCACATCCTGCCATGTCTTCTGGTCTCATGTGATGTTATTTCTGTGTGCAGGTTTGGGACCAGCCCCTCTAATATTTTCCACGTGTAAATTATTATGTACCTCTCCCGCCTGCGCTCAAGGGAGTACAGTTTTAGGCTCTTTAGTCGGTCCCAATAGTTTAGATGTTTTACTGAGTGGATTCTAGCAGTAAAGTATCTCTGCACGCTCTCCAGGTCAGCAATTTCTCCAGCTTTGAAAGGTGCTGTCATTGTGCAGCAGTACTCCACTCTAGAGAGCACAAGCGTCTTGAAAAGTATCATCATCGGTATAGCATCTCTAGTGTGAAAAGTTCTTGTTATCCAACCTGTCATTTTTCTTGCAGTTGTGACGGCTACTTTATTGTGTTCTTTAAAGGTAAGGTCTTCCGACATGAGTACACCCAGATCCTTTACATTGCCTTTTCGTTCTATGTTATGATTTGCCTGAGTTTTGTACGTGGTTTCCGTTTTTATATTTTCATTTTTTCCATAGCGCATGAGCTGGAACTTATCTTCGTTAAACACCATATTATTTTCTGTAGCCCATAGAAAGACCTGATCTACATCTGACTGGAGGTTCGCCGTGTCCTCTATGTTGCCTACTCTCATGAAGATCCTAGTGTCATCTGCAAAGGATGATACAGTGCTATAGGTTGTGTTCTTGTCTATGTCCGATATGAGGATGAGAAAAAGTACTGGAGCAAGCACAGTACCCTGGGGGACTGAGCTCTTCACGGTTGATGGGCTGGATTTTATTTTGTTGACTATTACACATTGGGTTCTGTTGGTCAGGAAATTGTAGATCCATCTGCCTATTTTTCCGGTAATTCCTTTTGAACGCATTTTATGTGCAATAACACCATGGTCATATTTATCAAAAGCTTTTGCGAAATCTGTGTAAATTACATCAGCGTTTTGTTTGTCTTCCATAGCATCTAATGCCATATCATAGTGGTCCAGCAACTGCGACAGGCAAGAGCGCCCTGTTCTGAAACCATGTTGTCCGGGGTTATGGAGTTGCTGCGATTCCATGTATTTTGTGATCTTACTTCTTAGCACTCTCAAAAATTTTTATTATGTGCGATGTTAGTGCTATCGGTCTGAAATTTTTTGCCTCTGCCTTATTTCCTCCTTTATGAAGTGGTGCTATCTCTGCTGTTTTTAGTATATCAGGAATAACGCCAGTATCTAGGCTTTGTCTCCACAGAATGTGGAGGGCCTGCGATAGTGGTTTTTTACAGTTCTTTATGAATATGGAGTTCCAAGAATCCGGGCCTGGTGCAGAGTGCATAGGCATACTGTTTATGGCTTCTTCAAAATCCAGTGGGGATAGGGTGACGTCTGATATATGATTTGGTGTCGGTATCATATCCATGAAAAATTCATTTGGGTTATCAATCTTTAGTGTGTTTAATGGCTCACTGAAAACAGAGTCGTACTGCTTCCTCAGTAACTCGCTCATTTCTTTGTTGTCATCGGTGAAAGTTCCATCTCCCTTTCGCAGGGGCCCGATACTAGATGTGGTTTTTTATCTTGATTTTGCATAGGAGAAAAAATATTTCGGATTTCTCTCTATTTCACTGATGGCCTTTTGCTCTCTTTGCCTCTCCTGGGTTTTGTATGATTCTTGTAGCTTCCGTTCAATTGTTTCTATTTCTCTACCTAACCTTCTTCGCCGTTCTTGAGATAGGGTGCGACTCTCAAGTTGTTCCGCGATTCGTTTTCTTCGCCTATATAGGGAACGACGTTCCCGTTCCAATCTGCATCTCTTCCTCTTTTTTTCTTAGAGGTATGCGGTTTGAACATATTTCTAGTGCTACTGAGCTTATTTTTTCCAGGCATTGGTTCAGGTTTGCATTTTCTAGCTGTTCTTCCCAGTTTATTTCTGTGAAGTCCTGGTTTATTTGCTCCCAGTTTATCTGTTTATTATTGAAGTTGAATTTGCTGAAATCTCCTCCACCGGGAATCTGGACTGGTTTTGAAGGTCTACTCCCCATGGTTGTCATAACTTGAATTAAGTTGTGATCTGAGTAACAGGTATTTGTAATCATTATGTTCCTGATCAATTCATCATTATTAGTGAAAATGAGGTCCAGCGTGTTCTCCTTCCTAGTTGGTTCTACTATTTGCTGGTTTAAGGCAAACCTGTCGCACATCCGTAGCAGGTCATTTGCATGTGCCTGTTCATTTAGGCTACTTCCTGGTATTCTTTCAGATATTACTGTATTAGCCAGGTGCTTCCATTTCAGGTGCCGTAGGTTGAAGTCCCCAAGCAGGATGATGTTCGGAGCTGGATTTGTGAGGTTTTCCAAGCAGTTTTCTATTTTCATTAGTTGGTCTTTAAACTGCTGAGGGTTTGCCTCCGGTGACTTATATACAAGGACAATAACTACATTTAAAATCTCTATTTTGATTATCAGCACTTCCACCATATCATTTGAGGTGTTTAGCAGCTCAGTACAGATGAGTGTGTCTTTGATGTAGAGGCTGACCCCACCCTGAAGCCGGTGTTTCCTATCACATCTGAAAAGATTGTACTCTGAGATCCATATTTCACCATCATGGTAGTCCTTTGTGTGGGTTTCTGTTAGGGCTGCAAACACTGTATTTGCCTCATGAAGGAGACCATCTATAAAGTGAACTTTGTTGGATTTGCGTGTTTTTATACCCTGGATGTTGGCAAATATAAATGATGTTATCGTGTTAGTGGAAGTGCTGGAAGCCTTACTTGGTGTTAATATCTGAGGCTCTGGTAAGAAGGCCACTGTGTTTGCGTCCAGGGTGTGTCGTTTTGGAAGTGATATGGTCACTGCTTGCATCACAAGCTGGGATGTTTCTGGCGGGGGAGAAAGAAACAATTGCGCAGCGCGTCCCGCGGCGTTGCGCGGGCAGTTTGGGGCCGTATAAATACGGGCGCACAATGGGGCTCCGCCTCACTCCGCCTGCCCTCGCCGCTGCCCTCGCAAAACAGGGACCCCCGGGTCCCTGTTTACTCGGTCTCGCCCGCTTACTTCCGCATTCTTCCACCCCGCCACGACAAGCCGGAACCCCCCCCCCCCCCTTCACGCCCTACTGCGGCGAGGAAGAGAACGCGAGCCGGATATTCCTCTGATCACCATCAACGCACGCAGCGGTGCCGGGATGCAGCCGCCCAGGGCCTACGTTAATACTATTACCTTCTCTTTATTTGCTGGGCTATATGGCAGTATTAATATTATTCCGTACCGTTACTGTCATTCCAGTATTATTTTATTAAAATATAAATTGTTGAAATTGAAATTGAAATTGAAATAAGTTTATTGAGGTAAAATACACACAAAGGGATGAGGTAGCTCAAGCTATTCTCACCCCGTTCAGTACAACGTGTTAATACATACATAGACACACATCACAAACACTAAACATATTGGTGAACATTCTGAGAGATAAACATATACATTTCCTCCTTCACAAGTAGTATGGTATCAGACGTACACACAAATACTTTTATGACCTAGGTATACTGTATAGACAATTTGCAAGAGACATGCAGATAATTCAACAAAATATTACAATCTTGGTGCAAAATTCTTATATCTCTCAAGAATATCATCAACCTTTCCGTTGTGACACATCCAGGCTATTTGTTCAGGAACAGTCCTTATCTCAGTGTTTCTATATACACTAATCAACGGACAATCAAGAACATAATGGGCAAGGGTGTGAGACCTTAACATACCACATAGTTTACACTTCGTGTCATTACCATGAACATCTATCCCATATTCCCAGTAATATTTGTACCCAAGCCTGAGCCGCATGTACACAGAGTCACTCCAAGCATTTCTCCTTTTACCATAAGTGAAATGGGTGTTTTGACTCACATACAATTGTTATAAATTGTTATTATGGTTTGGCGTTGCTTTCTTAATTTCTTCCATTCTGCGGCACTTGCCGTCATCTGTTATTTACGATATTACATTGTATTCTTCTTTGTACGATTATTTACGACATTGTATTCTTATTATTATCCTTATTACAGTTACTGAATGGCAGCTCCCTGCCGTCGATTTCACTTTGCTCCTGTTCTAAAGATGTTGCCGAAGTTCACGGCGTACTAGCTGCGGCTCGCAGACGCTCATTGACAACACAAGACTACACTCAGCGGCCACTTAAGGCAGACTCCTTGGCTTCTATCCAGCCCAATCACCCGTCTGGAGGCAGAGATGGGATAGAGACCAAGGGTAATGTTCCCCGCTCACATTCTACATCCGATTAGGACACAAGCATGTTATAGATTTGGCTTTAAGAATTGGTTCTTATTCCATTTTATTGTTTATGTATATGTTGCTTAGTTGTTATACCCTTTCTTGGTATATGTATTGTTTATATTCAAGATTTATAGTGTTTCGTCTTACCCTGTTATAGTTGCTTTGTGCCTCCTTGCTGTTCTCCTAGCGGTTTTCTCCCACCTTTGCTCTTAGCAAAGGTACTTCCCCCTTCCGTTTGCTGGAAGATTCTTAGATTTGTTAGCCCCCCTTCATTGCTACAGTATAATTATTCGGATGCTCTTTATTCATCCAGGATTGTTAATTAAGGTTTCTCTTAATTCCTGCTGCCGGGCTCCCTCCCCCGTTTTTCGTCTCCGTATTGATTCAGCTAGGGTTTCCCTCTCGTCTGTGCTCTTGCCTGTCACGATAACACTGCACGCCGCTTCTGCCCACCCTTACTGCCTTTATATCTTTCAGCCCGGGGGAGGTGAGCTACGCGACAAAAAATCGACGCACGCTCCGACTGGACCAGGTATCGCTTACATGGTCAGGAATCAACACTCTTCGGATCCTACAAGCACAGATCCTACAAGCGCTCCTGTCACCAGGCGAGATTTCTCCAGGATCCTACGCGCTGCCCTCTCGGCGCTAGGCTTGACTTCAGATGACTACGCTCCGCACCCAGCTGTCTCGGGACGGGCTCGCCACATCAGAAATAATGGCAAACGGCAGGCGGAAGAGTAGTGCTCACATCCTACGTCAGACGGGACGTTGTTGCTCTGCTACATTGAGTGCCTCACGCGGCCAGCTGGCACTCGCCCTTCGGGGGGGGGGGTCCGGCCGCTGGCCTGCGGTGGGGGTGCAGCGCCGGTCCCCAAGTGTCCCGCTGTCCGCAGCTAATACTTTGCCCAGTCTAGGTGCTAGTAAGCCCTACTTGTAGTCACACCCCCTTCTCCTTATCCATTAGGTCTTTTACGGCCTCTTGGCCGGGTACATTACGTGTTATGTGGTCTCTCACTTATTAGTTATTCTTTGTGTCCTGCCTGTTATATCCTAGTGTTATATAATTACTACACATTTGCACTCGGCCTTAATTCTAGTACCAGTTAACCTTTAGGTTTCTGCAGAATTAGTTTCCATGTCACTATAGGCTAAGGTCTCATACTTACTACGGGTGTACCTTTTAAGTTAAATCTAGTCCTTGGAATTGTTACTGTTAATTCTTACTTTATATATTTACTTTATATATTTTAATATAAACGTTATATATTCCTTAAATTATATTTGAAACTTTGTATATTTACATGTTCAATATTAAGTTTTATATAATATCAACTTTGTTAAGTCTATAATATAAACCGTGTTTAATATAAACTTTATATAATTACTTACTTTATGTGAACTTTATATATTTACATGTTCTGCAGAATTTAATCTTCAATAAACTTTAACGCCCCATACTGCCAGTATCTTTCTCCCCCTGGTCAGAAATCGTCCAGTTTTGGTAGTAGGACGGGTGTTGTGTGGTGTAGTACCTGTGTGCTTGTTGATAATTTGTATTCCAGTCTTGTGGGTATCTCCCTTCCCCTCTGTAATCCTGTAGTGGTTCCATCTGACTGTTCCTCTCTCTTATATTTACTACTCTGTTTCTGCCTTCCTCTAAAAAATTTCCAGTAGTGTCATATTGATCTTCCCGTCTATAACGCTGTGTACCTCTCACATGGAATTCCGGACACTGAAGATTGTAGCATTTTTTGTCCCTAATTGAAAATTGACATAATTTAGGGTGGAAGTATCTACACCCTGTTCCAAAACGGCATGTACCTGCATTTTCGAGGATGCAGAAAATGGCATTTTGCTCCTAATTTTCCATATTTGCATATTCCTTTAGCGTAGAATTTGCAAATGTGTTCCGGTTTTGTGTTTTTCAAGGTATTTATATCTATGACCTTCTTGTCTACCTCTTTATCGGAGCCATCTCCGTTTTTCGTCCCAATTCCTTCATCTATGCACTCTGTCTCACTGTTGCTCTCATCGTTTATATTATCTGGCTCTGCAATATTGCTGTTATTTTGTACCACAATAGTCTCCTCCTCCACACTACTGCTGCGGTTCTCTAAACTATCTGTTCCTGAGTTTTGGTCGTTATCCAATGTTGACTTTTCCCAGTCCGCATATATCACTGGTAGCTTGTCTGTGAATGGTAATCTCTGTGACTCGGGAATGTTTTTCATCAGTTTAGTTATGTTCTCTAACATTAATCTGTCATCTTTGCAAACCCAGTAAATTCCTTGCCTTTTTGTGCATCCTGGAGCTAATTCTGTACAGCCCAGGTGGAATCTTATGTTACAGATGCAGCACGTTACGCCTGCATTTCGTTTTCCCAGTACTCCCGAACACTCGCCACACCTCTCCATTGTCTGATGTATTGTGTTGTATTTGTGCTTCACTGTATGGATCACTTGTTGATGTCTGTCCTTTTAACTCTTTATAAAATTATGTGTATATATATTTATATGTTTAATATTTATAATATTATATGTATACCGTATATTTGTAATATTATGTATGTTATTTTGTTCAAACTTTACGGCAGGTACTTAGCGTAGGGTAGTGAAGCTGGTCCCCCGGTCGGTACAGGTGACCTCTTGTTGTCCCAGGTTGATGTCACCAGTTTCCAGTTACCTGATTTATAACACTGATGCCGCCTCTTGCCACTATTCTATATTTCTAGTATTCTATATTTATAATATTCTATGCACGATTTTCCTTCACTTCCAACTTATATTTTGTTGTGATACCCGTTCCACATCACTGTTCCACGAATCACCGTTCACTCGGTGATTCGAGTGAAGGGAAGGGAACAAGTAGGGAAAACCAACTACCACCACCCCTTGCCCAGTGTAGTATACTGAACACCGGGAGCGGGAGTCTTGGAGGAGTGGGGAGGAGGGGCGGGGGTGTTGAAATTGAAATAAATTTATTGAGGTAAAATACACACAAAGGGATGAGGTAGCTCAAGCTATTCTCACCCCGTTCAGTACAACGTGTTAATACATACATAGACACACATCACAAACAATAAACATATTACCAAACATTCTGAGAGATAAACATATACATTTCCTCCTTCACAAGTAGTATGTTATCAGACGTACACACAAATACTTTTATGACCTAGGTATACTGTATAGACAATTTGCAAGAGACATGCAGATAATTCAACAAAATATTACAGTCTTGGTGCTAAATTCTTATATCTCTCAAGAATATCATCAACCTTTCCGTTGTGACACATCCAGGCTATTTGTTCAGGAACAGTCCTTATCTCAGTGTTTCTATATACATTAATCAACGGACAATCAAGAACATAATGGGCAAGGGTGTGAGACCTTAACATACCACATAGTTTACACCTCGTGTCATTATCATGAACACCTATCCCATATTCCCAATAATATTTGTACCCAAGCCTGAGCCGCATGTACACAGAGTCACTCCAAGCATTTCTCCTTTTACCATAAGTGAAATGGGTGTTTTGACTCACATACATGTAGTGTTGCATGGTTTGACTTCTCTCATACATTATCTCTCTCCTCTCCACTCCTGCCTGTGCCTGAATATTTCTGATTTTGCTTCTTATTTGTCTCATTGTGAATTCACATTCAATGTCAACTTGTGGTTTTGATGTGGCACGTTTGGCCAAGTCATCTGCCACCTCGTTGAGCACTATTCCAACATGAGATGGAATCCACATGAATTTCACACTATAACCTTTCAGCTGTATCTCAGTTATTCTTCTCTTACAGTCCTCAACTATAGACATGAAGACTGGGTTTCGACTGTTTAAGGACTCCAGTGCTCCTCGGCTATCGACAAATACAAAAACATTTTTGTCGTCATAACGTACTTCCTCCAAACACGCCAGAATGGCCTGCAGTTCAGCTTGTGTGTATGATATATAATTACTAAGCCGGAGTTCAATATTCCTGTCCACAGTCCCAAACTCCGTATATTCTCTTATTAGGACACCACACCCTGCCCTGCCATCCTCCGCCACCGACCCGTCGCAATATACATGTAAACTGTTGCCTCTTGGTAACCGAGATATCATGCTTCCATACAAACACCGTAATTGTCCCGGTTCATGATGAATCTTTTTCACATTGAGGGGTACAATTTCGACGTCTATTTTCTGTACTTTCCAGGGAGCAGACATATTACACTGTCGAGAGGGTTTACAGCAGTCAAGTACGTCGTATTCCCTGAGGTCATGAGCTAATCCCCTCGTGTAGCGTGTCTCCCTCAGTTTCCTGGAAGTGTGTACGTCACTCAAGCAGGTCTGAACGCTCTCAAACAGCTTATCCCCTCCTTTTCTCCGCATGAAACGAATAGATACTCTAGTGTTAATGTCACGGACTCTATCACACACACTCTGTAAATTTAATTCCATTCTCATTATTTCAATCATTGCATTTCTTTGACATCCAAGAATAATCCTCATAGCCTCGTTCTGTATCAGCTCTATTTTTTTAATTCTGCCTTGGCCTGTGTAAGACAATACGGGTGCTGCGTAGTCTATCAGGGACCGAACAGTGCTTATGTATAACATCCGTAAGATAGGTACCCCAACACCTGCATCAGAAAAAGCCAGTGCTTTCAGAGGATGCAGACGGGCTTTACATAAGGTGCTGATATGATTTATTTCAGCATTTTTACTCTCACATGTGTATCCAACATACATGCCCAGATACTTGTACTTCTGAACACGGCTCAGTTCCACACCATTTAGAGTAAGTGTTCTATTTCTTCGTTTCCTATACTCGTATTTGGTTTTATTTGCATTTATAACTAAGACTAACTTGTGACAGGTTGTACCAAGTATGTTAAGAGCAGTTTGAATTTTGTTCCCAGAAGTGCCTTGTATAAGAATGTCATCAGCATATATGATCGTCGTGACCCCTGGAGGATACATATCTGATGCTAATCTGTTCATTAATACACTGAATAAGGTGGGACTTAATACTCCCCCTTGTGGGGTACCTAACTGAAACCTCCGTTCCTCAGACATGTATCCCTGGTAATACACCTGACCTTTTCTGCCTTGTAGATAATCCCTTATCCAGTGTAGCAATCTCCCTGTTATTCCCAGATTGGCTAATTCGTATAAGATTACTTCCCCATTGGCTTTATCAAATGCTCCTTGTAGATCAACAAAAACTCTACAATTGTCATCCACATTAGACAAACACTTTAAGAGACAATCCGCAGTACTTTTGCCTTTGATAAAACCAAAGAGATTACTGGACATGTTATCACCTACAAGGTAGAGTAGCCTATTTAACAAAATTCTTTCCATCATTTTACAAAAGCAGGATATTAAGGAGACAGATCTGTAGCCTCCGTTTGACTTAGGGATAGGAATGATGACAGCCTCTTTCCATTTTCTTGGTAACTTTCCCTCTCTATAACTCATATTAAACAAATCAAGTAAGGGACTAGGTTTCATACCGGCTAAATAATTAAGAATGTCATACGTTACTCCATCTTTCCCCGGAGCAGTAGAGCTGCCACTTTTTATAGCATCCAGTAGCTCATCGTGAGTTATCTCAGTACATGTTATAGATCTTGTATTTAAGGCACATAAAGTTACTCCATTTCTAATATTTTCCCATGACTCAATGGTGACTTTCGTGTCTGCAGGTAAGGACTCCATACCAGCAGCACTTGCCCATTTATCTACTAACTCATTAGCAACTTTCCCTGGATCTGAGTGAGCAATGAATTTGGTCTTACAACCCCGGATTTTGTTTACTGCTCTCCATATGTCTTTATGGTTCTTAGTATTACCAATGGACTGAGCAAAGTCTTGCCAGTATCTGTCCCGCGCCTCCTTCCTGGGGGTGTTGAAGGAGTGGGAAAGAGGGAAGGGGGTGATGGAGGAGTGGAGAAGGATGGGCCGGGTTGTTGGAGGAGTGGGAAGGAGGGGCGGGGGTGTTGGAGGAGTGGGAAGGAGGGGCCAGGGTGATGGAGGAGTGGGGAGGAGGGGCGGGGGTGTTGGAGGAGTGGGAAAGAACCACGAACTGCGCCGCGCCTCAACGACACGTGGGCCAGTACTCTATCCTGCATTTCCAGTCCGCTTTACGGTGTACACGGGACTTCTCAAGCATGGACCTCACGGCCGCTACCACGGTCCCAGCTCTGATGCTCCCTGATCCTTCGACCTCCCAGGTTGATACGGGAGGGGCCCCCCCTGTCCTACTCAGCCAACCCTAAGGTAAAGTGAGGTTTTCTGTTCAAGTTTAGTCAGGACTGTCCCCAGTGTCGGCGTGTGCCTAGCGCCGTCCCTCGCGGTCCGTTCGTGCCACCTTAGCTAGTTCCCTAGGGCCTTCTGCCCGTTTGCCTGTCTGGGGGTATGCAGGTGCGCCCTTCAGGGCGTGACTGGTGCTGCTGTTTGCTGCTGCCGCAATGCCCTGGCCGGCGTGTGTTCTGCGCCGTGCCCCGTGTGGGCCGTGCCAGGTAGCGCTTCCTCCCAGACGTGCACTAGGGGCACCGGTCTGCTGTGTTCTCTAGGCGTGCCCCTAGGGGCCTTGGTTCGTGCCCCACCCGGCCAGGGTCCCTATAAGTGGCCTGGCCTGGCCAGAAGACAGGCAATAAATAGAGAGATGAGGAGCAAAGTAAGGTGTAGTAGAGGGGCTAGTAGTAGGAACTGCAGAGGGCCTATTGGCCCATACGAGGCAGTTCCTATTATAACCACCGAAAGAGAAGGAGAAAATAATGAGAAGAGGAAAGCGAGGGAACGTAGGAGAAGACAATGAACAGAAAGAAGAGAGAAAAGAGAAAGAAAGGTAAATGGAAAGGGTAAGCTTATGTAAGCTGTGTTTGTACACAATGAAATCTTCAGGAAACCAGACACAATAAAAATTCCAGAGAACAACATAGAGCGTATAGAGGTGTCTAAAGACAAAGTGAAAAAAATGCTCCAGGAGCTTAGTAAGAACAAAACAGTTGACTCAGATGAAGTTTCACAATGGGTTCTGAGAGAATGTACACCTGAGCTCAGCATTCCACTTCAGCTGATTTTTCAGGCATCCATGTGTACAGGAATTGAAGCAGATGTGTGGAAAAAGGCTAACAAAGTTCCAATCTACAAAAGTGGCAGCAGAGAAGACCCCCCCCCCCCTAAATTATAGGCTTGTATCATTATGTAATAGTCAAAATATTGGAAAAATAATTAAAACTAAGTTAGTAGAACACCTAAAGAAAAACGATATAATATCAGAACGTCAGTAT
The DNA here is from genome assembly GCF_040958095.1 of Procambarus clarkii. NCBI lineage: Eukaryota > Metazoa > Arthropoda > Malacostraca > Decapoda > Cambaridae > Procambarus > Procambarus clarkii. Next base: position 7,671,272 of record NC_091176.1, on the reverse strand, counting down.
GGGTTTCGATCTGGAAGATCCTGTGTAACGAATTTACTCAGTTTCTACGATCGAAGCACAAAGATTTTACAGGAAAGAGATGGTTGGGTTGACTGCATCTATTTGGACCTAAAAAAAAGGCTTTCGACAGAGTTCCACATAAGAGGTTGTTCTGGAAACTGGAACATATTGGAGGGGGGTGACAGGAAGGCTTCTAGCATGGGTGAAAAATTTTCTGATAGAAAATCAGAGGCAATGTATCGGACTGGAGAAATGTCACAAGTAGAGTACCACAAGTGCGGTACCACAGACCACAGTCTGTCGTCTGTCGTGGAGTCACATGTGGTGTCCGTAGGGTCCGCGAATAACATCAATTATCTCGAGACATTGAAGTGTTACGGAGACAAGAAACAGTTTTTTGTCACAGGAGTGTATACAAACGCAGTGATCAAGTGTACAGTGAGCTCCTACAGCGGTAGAGCAATTAAGAAAGCAAAAATAAGGTCGAGTGGCAAGATCAGTGTGTATCAATGGGTCAACCTACTACACATAAGGGGCATAACTGGCCGACCCCTCACAGTGTTCAAGAGAGAACTGGATAAGCACCTCCAAAGGATACCTGATCAACCAGGCTGTGACTCATACGTCAGGCTGCGAGCAGCCGCGTCCAACAGCCTGGTTGATCAGTCCGGCAACCAGGAGGCCTGGTCGACGACCGGGCCGCGGGGACGCTAAGCCCCGGAAGCACCTCAAAGTAAGGAGCCGGTCGGCCGAGCGGACAGCACACTGGACTTGTGATCCTGTGGTCCTGGGTTCGATCCCAGGCGCCGGCGAGAAACAATGGGCAAAAGTTTCTTTCACCCTATGCCCCTGTTACCTAGCAGTAAAAAAATAGGTACCTGGGTGTTAGTCAGCGGTCACAGGCTGCTTCCTGGGGGTGGAGGCCTGGTCGAGGACAGGGCCGCGGGGACACTAAAAGCCCCGAAATCATCTCAAGATAACCTCAAGATAAGGTAGGTAACCAACCTAGCCAGGACCTACGATTTGCTTGCTGAGTGTTGTGTTGTGAAGCGGATTGTAGCATACATAGTGATTGATCCCCCGAAGTGTGTGCACCGTTTAGGATCGTATACTAAGTTGCACATAGTGGCTGACAAGTTCAAGTTCAAGTTCAAGTATGTTTATTGAGATAAGCAATAAATACATCTCAAAGGGATAGAGTAGCTTAGGCTATTTCTACCCCCCAAGTGGCTGACGACCAGTGAGGAAGATAGGAACGAATGGTATACCAGGAGCACGTGGAGACAACATTGACACCAGGGAGAGGAGAGGACAGGCGACCAACCCCATCATAAAGACATCTCCACAAACTCACCTAGGCGTGCTTGCTCGGGGTGAGCTGACGGTAGGTACCCCTCTCTAGGTCATCAATAAGGTGTACAGAGTGACATAATAATTAATTTGGAAGAGGTAAGGCTGGAGGGTAGACCCCAGGCCGGCCGGGAAGGTATGAACCAGCGGCTGCAACAGCGCTTTCCCTCGCGAACTCTTGAGTCCATTAAGAGCCAAAGGAAAAGGATCGAGTACAGAGAATTGGTGGCGGAATACAGAAATCGAGCGGAGAGCGAGGGCTCAAAGTCCTCACTGTCTAACTCAGACAGGGAGGACGAACAGCCTAGCCCGTTGAGGAACCGTGGACGGAGAGGCAACATTAGGGCGGCGGTGGGCGCCCCCGATGGCGCCGACCCCGACATGCCCCCCCCTGACGGGACACCCCAGGAAGCTGCTTGGAAGGAAACTATGGTAGAATTCCTTGCAGCTATTGAACCCAGGGGCCAGGAAACCGGATGGGGGGAGGAACTCCTCGACGAGGCAATCACCGACCTGGTCAGTGGTAACGGCCATAACGTGGATAGGATCCTCGAGCGCCATGCTCGGGTGGTTACTTCTGCCAAAAGATCTGGTGACCACGCACTGCGCCCCCACCCTGCGCGTCGACAGAGACCTCCTCCAATAAACCGTGCTGATCCAACCCAACCTAAGTGGACGAAACAGGGAACGAAGGGCACAGTATGTTCTATGCCAGAGCCTGTACGAGAAGGATCGTTCAAAAGCTGCTGCGCGCGTCCTCTCCGGAGACTGGAAGGTTACCCCCACTGAGGTGGAGCCAGCCCGTCTCTTTCCATTCTGGGAAGCACTATTCTCTAGACCCACATCGCCGGACCGCCGCCCAATTCGCGACCGTGATCCAGTTAATCAGCAACTAGGGGATCCAATAACACCAGAGGAAATCCTTGTTGCTCTCAAGGCAAGTAGCAGTGCTGCTCCTGGCCCAGACGGTATCACTATACGTTTACTTAAAGCTATACCAATCAGGGTGTTTGCAAAACTGTTTAATCTGTGGTTGGTAAACGAGTCCCTGCCACAACCTTTTCGCAAGAACAAGACAGTGCTTATACCTAAGAAACCTAACCCAGACTCTCCTTCCCACTATCGCTCCATAACTATGTCATCAACGATAGTAAGGCTGTTCCACAAGATTCTGAGCAGCAGACTCTCCGAGGCAGTCAGGATCGACAGGCGGCAGAAGGCCTTCGTCCCCGTTGACGGATGCCCTGAAAACCTGGTGATCCTGGATGCCCTCCTTGCTGAGGCTCGTGCGCTCAAACACAACACGCACCTGGCGTTTCTGGATATGGAGAAGGCTTTCGATAGCGTCTCCCACCCGGCCATCCATCGGGCCATGAAACGTAAAGGCATTCCACAGCCTTTAAGGACATATAATGTCGGGCTATGACCGGTCCTCAACCATAATAACCAGCCAAGGGGAGAAGTCGAAGGACATCCTGATCACTAGGGGTGAAACACGGTGACCCCCTGTCTCCATTTCTCTTCAACCTAATAATTGATGAGACAATTACTAGGGCTAAGGACTTGGGGCTAGGGGTCGGTCTGGGAGGTGAAAAGGTATCAGCGCTGGCTTTTGCCGACGACCTGGTTGTGGCAGCAGAAACGGCTGCCGGATTACAGATACTCATAACCAGTATTTGCCACACGCTGCGCGGCTCTGGTCTCAAAGTAAACGCTGCAAAATGCCGGACGCTGAGCATAGCGATCGATGCGCATCGAAAGACATGGCATGTCCCCACCAGGAAGGCATATTACGTCGGAGACGATGCGATCGGTACTATGAGTGTGGCGGACGAGTACAAGTATTTAGGGATACTGATCGGAGCCGGGGGCAGACGTTTATCCTATGGTTCCCTGTTTGAGGACGGCCTGACCAATATCACCAAGGCGCCGCTCAAACCCCAACAGAGGTTATACCTACTAGAGCACCACCTAATCCCCAAGATGAACCACCGCCTTGTCCTCGGACACGTGGCTAAAACGGAGTTGGCGAGGTTGGACCGGCGGCTGCGACACGCCACTCGTGGCTGGCTGCGGCTGACCCATGACACTCCTAACGCCTTTATCCACGCCGACGTCAAGGACGGTGGACTAGGGATACCCGACTTTGCCACATCGATCCGGCTACAAAAGAACAAGCGACTCGGGGCGCTGACTGGATCAGCGGACCCAGTGGTGGTGGCAGCGGCTCTCCTACCCGCATTCCAAGCGAGAATGCGCCGGTGGGTAGACCCGACCACGGCCGCTGGAACGCCATCCAGCAGGACGACCGAGTGTGCTAGGAGGTGGAAGGCAAAACTGTACAGCATGGTCGACGGCGCCGGCCTCGCTTCCTCGTGTGAGGTCCCATCCTGTCACAAGTGGGTTGCGTCCGGCACCCGTTTGCTAAGCGGAGGAGATTTTGCCCACGCCATCCAAATTAGGGCAAACGCTGTAGCCACGCCGTCTAGGGCGGCTAGGGGTAGACCCGAGGCTTCTGGTCTCTGTGATGCTTGTCAGAAACCAGGAACCCTGGGCCACATATCCCAGGCCTGCCATAAGACACACGGGGCTCGGGTGAAACGTCACGACGACATCACCCGGTTCGTAGCTGGCCGCCTGCGGCAAAGAGGCTTTGAGGTGGAGCACGAAGTCCGTATACCAGATGGAGGGACCTTCTGTAAGCCTGACATTATAGCTTGCAAAGGTGACGAGGCCTTCATATTAGACACCCAGGTCTCAGCTGATAACTTCCCACTCTCCCGTCCACATCAGAGCAAGTGCGACAAGTACGGCACCCCCGAGATCCTGCAGAAGGTCCAGGAGTATACCGGAAAGCATACAGCATCCGCCTCCTCAATAACCCTTAATTGGAGGGGTGGATGGTGCAAGGAGAGTGCGCGTGGTCTACAAGGTATGGGTCTCACCAAGAGCGACCTCGAGATTTGCTCCGTGAAGGCCCTGACCTGGACATATTCTATATACAGAATATGGTCCAAGGCCACGTCAAGGGGCAGGCCACCCTAGTCCCGGGATCACTGTGCACAGGGTGCATAAGGGTCAATATAGTCACGCTTAGGTGAACCGCAGCCACGATAGCTGGTAGCCAACTATCTAAGCAGTTTCGTCATCTGGAGTACCACTTCTCCTAATGGCGTCTCACAAGAGGGTGGATGACCTGGCCGGAGCCCACGAGTAGGTAAGGCGGCGGCCGGAGGGACGCCATGCGCATACATGATAACCCTCCCGCTCCGGGGCCTTGTTAGGAGCATCCACTGTGTCTAGTTTTCCATGTATGCCGACGTCAAATCATCAACCCTGCCGATTGGGCAGCTTGCTGCTTTGGCCTTCAGCGTTTGTTCTTTTTAAATGTTATACTGTGCACCCCTACCTATGTGTGCTGTGTCCCATATAGAAAAAAACAACTACAAAAGAATTTTCCATTAATGTTTGTTTATTTTCAGGTTATTATTATGTATTATTAGTATCATCTTAACTCTTGTGGGTGTGATGAGATCTGCCATATATGTTTTAGTTTGTGTTTGTTAGGGTATTAGGTATGCTTAGGGGTGCCGTCTCGCCATGCCCTGTGGCTGGGGGGATCGGTGCCCTGAAGCTACATAAAAACCCTATACACCCCCCGAAGTGGCAAGGGGAGTTAGGGGACAAAATAGGTCTAAATATCTCAAATATACAACTCCTTGTGGCTCACTCTGGGTACAGGATTTGACACATGCTACCCTGGTGACCGCTCACCCATCCCCCCCAACTTCCGATGCCTTACACTGTCCCAAGACACCCCCCTACCCCTCCCCCTATACACAAACACCCCCGCACTCAACACACACACACACACACACGCGGACATGCACACACGCGCACACACACTCAGACAACAGTGAAGGAACAGGTGATGAAACTTAGGGTGGGCGAGGACAGGTACACAGAGAACGACAAAGAGGTGTGTGAAGAACTCAACAAAAGGTTCCAGGAGGTCTTTACAATAGAACAGGGAGATGTCGCGGCGCTAGAAGAGGTGGCAGCAAACCAAGTGACCTTGGATAGGTTCGAAATTACAAGAGATGAGGTCAAGAAGCACCTATTGGAGCTGAATGTGAGAAAAGCTGTTGGGCCGGATGGAATCTCGCCATGGGTATTGAAAGAGTGTGCAGGAGCACTTTGCCTACCACTCTCCATAGTGTATAGTAGATCACTGGAAACGGGGGACCTACCAGAAATATGGAAGACTGCTAATGTAGTATCAATATACAAAAAGGGTGACAGACAAGAGGCACTGAACTACAGGCCAGTGTCCTTAACTTGTATACCATGCAAGGTGATGGAGAAGATTGTGAGAAAAAACCTAGTAACACATCTGGAGAGAAGAGAATTCGTGACAACCCATCAACATGGGTTCAGGGAGGGTAAATCTTGCCTTACAGGCTTGATAGAATTCTACGATCAAGTGACAAAGATTAAACAAGAAAGAGAAGGGTGGGTGGACTGCATTTTTTTGGACTGTCGGAAAGCCTTTGACACCGTACCCCATAAAAGGTTGATGCATAAGCTGGAGAAACAGGCAGGAGTAAGTAACTGGTAGGGCGCTCCGGTGGATAAGGGAGTACCTAAACAATAGGAAGCAGAGAGTTACAGTGAGGGGTGAGACCTCAGACTGGCGTGAAGTCACCAGTGGAGTCCCACAGGGCTCTGTACTTGGACCTATCCTGTTTCTGATATACGTAAATGATCTCCCAGAGGGTATAGACTCATTCCTCTCAATGTTTGCTGACGACGCCAAAATTATGAGAAGGATTAAGACAGAGGAGGACAGCTTGAGGCTTCAAGAAGACCTGGACAAGCTGCAGGAATGGTCGAACAAATGGCTGTTAGTTTAATCCAAGCAAATGTAATGTAATGAAGATAGGAGTAGGAAGCAGAAGACCAGATACAAAGTATCACTTAGGAGATGAAATACTTCAAGAGTCAGAGAGAGAGAAAGACCTGGGGGTTGATATCACGCCAGACCTGTCCCCTGAAGCTCATATCAAGAGGATAACAGCAGCAGCATATGCCAGGTTGGCTAACATAAGAACGGCCTTTAGAAACTTGTGTAAGGAATCTTTCAGAACATTATATACCACATATGTCAGACCAATCCTGGAGTATGCGGCACCAGCATGGAGTCCATATCTAGTCAAACATAAGACTAAAATGGAAAAGGTTCAAAGGTTTGCCACCAGACTAGTACCCGAGCTGAGAGGTATGAGCTACAAGGAGAGACTACGGGAATTAAACCTCACTTCGTTGGAAGACAGAAGAGTTAGGGGGGACATGATCACCACATTCAAGATCCTCAAGGGAATCGACAGGGTTGATAAAGACAAGCTGTTTAACACAAGGGGAACACGCACTAGGGGACACAGGTGGAAACTGAGTGCCCAAATGAGCCACAGAAGTATTAGAAAGAACTTTTTTAGTGTCAGAGTGGTGGACAAATGGAATGCATTAGGAAGCTGTGGTGGAGGCTGACTCCATACACAGTTTCAAGTGTAGATATGATAGAGCCCAATAGGCTCAGGAACCTGTACACCTGTTGATTGACAGTTGAGAGGCGGGACCAAAGAGCCAGAGCTCAACCCCCACAAGCACAACTAGGTGAGTACACACACAACCTCCCTCTCAACCCTCCCGCACTAATACGCCCCACACACCCTCATCATCCCCTCTCTCACTTCCACCTCCCCCCATACACTCACACCTCTCTCCCCCCTTTCTCTCTCTCACTCCCTTCTCCCTTCTTTCTCCCCCCCCTCTCTCTCCCTTCTTTCTCCCCCCCCTCTCTCTCTCTCCCTTCCTTATCCTCCCCCCCTCTCTTTCTCTCCCTCTCCCCCCTTTCTCTCCTGTCCTCTCTCTTTCCTACCCCCCTCTCTCTCTCTCTCTCTCTCTCTCTCTCTCTCTCTCTCTCTCTCTCTCTCTCTCTCTCTCTCTCTCTCTCTCTCACTCATAGGGAAAACATGGAAGGGACACGAACTCGGGGCGACAAACGCAGGAGGACAATCACGGCTGGAACAAACTCAGAGGATGGGGTGGAACAGGAAGACTGGATGAAGGAAGTACTCCAGCAAATGCAGGATGAATTCAGTGAAGGACTGAGGGTAATGAGGGAGACAGTAGCCAACCTGCAGGATGAACTAAGGGCAGCAAAGGAGGAGATAAGATGCCTAAAGGAGACTCCTCCGCAATACCAGACACAAACTGTACCTCATGGAAGTGGGAATGCTACTATGGAGGGGACCACCATAACCCAGCTCTCATTTGCTGAAATGCTTAAAAAGAGCCCTGAAGCTAGGTCTGCAGTAAGGGAAGTTGCCATGGAAGTGGCTTTCTCTCAGGAAGCAGCTAGATGTACTAGCCGGATGATAGAGAGAAAAAGAGCGGTAGTAGTAGCAGGTATTAAAGAGCAAACAGGGACCAGCCCAAAGGAGCGGAGAGACAAGGACAAAAATGCAGTTACCGAGACCCTTAAATAAGTAAGGATGGAGGGAACTGACCAAAATGTTGAAAAGGTTTTCAGGCTTGGAAAGTACAACAAGGACAGAGACCGAATGATAAAGGTGGTATTCATGAGCGAAATCACGAAAGAGGAACTGTTAGCAAGGAAGAGCGGTCTAGCAAATGTTCAGAAATTCAAAAAAGTATTCCTGCAGAGGGATATGACAAGGGAAGAGAGAATGCAGGCAGCAGACACGAGGAAGGAGCATAGGGGGAGAGAAAGGAATCAGAATACCACAGCCCCGAACCCTACAATCCCAGAGGGGAGTGGGGAACCCTCCTCAAACAGTGCAACAGCCACAGGGAGTGGGGCACCACCCCCACATTCTACCCAACAGACACCCAACCTGCCCCATCCCCTGTCAGCCCCCCACTAATTACCCACCTAGGGCACCCTTCCCCCTCCTCCCACTCACCCCTCTCCCCAGGACCTCTCTTCTCCCCCATCCCCCAAGCCCTCCCTTCTCCCACATGTCTTCCTGTCTCTCCCACCCCCAAGCCCTCTGTTCTCCCCCACCCCACCTAAGTCTTCCCCTCTCCACCACTCCCCTAAACCCTCCCCTCTTCCTCACCCACCTCAGCCCTCCTTTTCCCCCCACGCCCTCCCACCTTTTCTCCCCCATCTCCCAAAGCCTCTCTTCCCCCCATGCTCCCACTCTCACCCCCCAACCCTCCCCCTCTCCCCCACCCCCCCTACCATCCCCCTATCCCCACCCCCCAAGCCCTCCTTCCTCCACCAGTCTCCCCGTACCAGATCCCCCCAGCTCCCACAGGTCCCCCCCCCCCCAGAGGAGAAGCAGAAGAGAATCAGTTTCAGGGTGATGTACTCGAAAATAGATGGGATCACAAGCAAGACAAGTGAACTAAGGGAAAGAGCACAAGAAGTGAACCCATATGTAATCGGACTCACTGAAACAAAACTCTCTGGAATCATAACGAATGCCGTGTTTCCCCTGGAGTACACAGTAATAAGGAAAGAGAGGGAAGGTAGGGGAGGAGGCAGAGTGGCCCTACTCATGAGAAAGGAATGGAGTTTTAAGGAGATGGCTATCCAAGGCTGTGAGGGGTTCAGAGACTACATAGCAGGCACCATGACAATGGGAGGACCAAGAATAGTAGTAGCAGTAATATACAACCCTCCACCAAATGACAGAAGACCCAGTCAAGAGTATGAAAACAACAACATGGCAGTGAACACTATAATTGAGAGGGCAGCCTCTGCTGCCTGTAGAAATAGATCCCACCTGCTCATCATGAGCGACTTCAATCACGGAAGGATTGACTGGGAGAACAAGGAACCGCATGGAGGCGAGGATACGTGGAGAGCCAGACTATTGGAGGTGGTGACTAGAAACTTTTTAACCCAGCATGTCAGAGAACCCACAAGGATGAGAGGCAATGACGAACCAGTGAGACTCGACCTAGTCTTTACTCTGAACGACTCTGACATAAGAGAAATCGGTTTTGAGGACCCAGTAGGAATGAGCGACCACAGTGTACTGGTGTTTGAGTACCTGATTGAAGAAAGGTTATTGAACTTGAGGAGGAATACCGAAACCAAAAGGTTAGCATACTGAAAGGGAAATTATGAGGGGATAAGAAAATTCCTAACAGATATAGCATGGGAAACAGAGCTCAAGGGAAAGACGGCCCAAGATATTGACTACATCACGCAGAAGTGCAAGGACGCAGCAAACAAGTTTGTCCCAATCCAAAAGGAAAACAGAGAAATGAAGATGAGAAACCCATGGTTTAATCAAAGATGTAGGCTAGCTAAGCAGCAAAGTAAAAGGGCATGGAGAAACTATAGGAATAACAGGACACTGGAGAGCAGAGAAAGATACCAAAATGCTAGGAATGAATATGTCAGGATGAGAAGAGAGGCAGAAAGACAATACGAAAATGACATCACAAGCAAGGCAAAGACTCAGCCTAAATTGTTGCATAGCCACATCAGGAGAAAAACAACAGTAAGGAATAGGTTATGAAATTAAGGATAGGGGCGGAAGGATTCACTACAAATGACAAGGAAGTGTGTGAGGAACTGAATAAGAAATTCCAGAGATAGGAGAGGGAATAGCTAACGAGGAACCACTGGAAGAGTTTGAGATTACCAGCGGGGAAGTAAGGAAGTGTTTACTAGAGTTGATGTGACAAAGGCTATAGGCCCAGATGGAATCTCCCCTTGAATCTAAAGGAAGGAACAAAAGAACTGTGCCTACCACTCTCCATAGTGTATAACAAATCACTGGCAACAGGGGAACTGCCAGATATTTGGAAAGCAGCTAACGTAGTCCTGATATACAAGAAAGGGGATAGACAGGAGGCACTGAACTACAGGCCAGTGTCCCTAACCTGCATACCATGCAAGCTGATGGAGAAGATAGTGCGAAGAAAGCTAGTGGAGCATCTGGAGCGAAGGAACTTTTTAACACAGCATCAACATGGGTTCAGGGATGGCAGGTCCTGCCTCACAGGGTTACTTGAATTCTACGACCAGGCAACAAAAATAAGGCAAGAAAGAGAAGGGTGAGCAGACTGCATATTTTTGGATTGTCAGAAAGCCTTTGATACAGTACCACACAAGAGGCTAGTGAAAAAGCTGGAGATGCAGACTGGAGTGAAAGGGAAGGTACTCCATTGGATAAAGGAGTACCTAAGCAACAGGAGACAACGAGTCTGTGTGAGGGGTGAGGTCTCAGATTGGCGAGACGTTACAAGTGGAGTCCCGGAGGGGTCAGTCCTTGGACCTATACTGTTTCTGGTATATGTAAATGATCTCCCAGAGGGTATAGATTCGTTTCTCTCAATGTTTGCCGATGATGCAAAAATTATGAAGAGGATTGAAACATAGGATGATAGTAGGAGGCTACAAGATGACCTAGACAGACTGAGTGAATGGTCCAACAAATGGGTGTTGAAGTTCAACCCGAGTAAATGCAAAGTAATGAAACTAGGCAGTGGAAACAGGAGGCCAGACACAGGATACAGAATAGGAGATGAAGTACTTAATGAAACAGACAGAGAGAAAGATCTAGGAGTTGATATCACACCAAACCTGTCTCCTGAAGCCCACATAAAAAGAATAACGTCTGCGGCTGGCTAACATCAGAACAGTGTTCAGGAACCTGTGTAAGGAATCATTCAGAATCTTGTACACCACATATGTAAGACCAATCCTGGAGTATGCGGCCCCAGCATGGAGCCCATACCTTGTCAAGCACAAGACGAAGCTGGAAAAAGTCCAAAGGTATGCTACTAGATTAGTCCCAGAACTAAGAGGCATGAGTTATGAGGAAAGGCTGCGGGAAATGCACCTTACGATACTGGAAGACAGAAGAGTAAGGGGGGACATGATCACAACCTACAAAATCCTCAGGGGAATCGACCGGGTAAACAAGGATAAACTATTCAACACTGGCGGAACGCGAACAAGGGGAGACAGGTGGAAGCCGAGTACCCACATGAGCCACAGGGACGTAAGAAGGAACTTTTTCAGTGTCAGAGTAGTTAACAGATGGAATGCATTAGGCAGTGATGTGGTGGAGGCTGACTCCATACACAGTTTTAAATGTAGATATGATAGAGCCCAGTAGGCTCAGGAACCTGTACACCAGATAATAGGAAGGATAAGAAATTTAGATGATTGTCATGCCCTTCAAGAAGACCTGGACAAAATAAGTATATGGAGCACCACTTGGCAAATGGAATTTAATGTTAATAAATGTCATGTTATGGAATGTGGAATAGGAGAACATAGACCCCACACAACCTATATATTATGTGAGAAATCTTTAAAGAATTCTGATAAAGAAAGAGATCTAGGAGTGGTTCTAGATAGAAAACTATCACCTGAGGACCACATAAAGAATATTGTGCAAGGAGCCTATGCTATGCTTTCTAACTTCAGAATTGCATTTAAATACATGGATGGCGATATACTAAAGAAATTGTTCATGACTTTTGTTAGGCCAAAGCTAGAATATGCAGCTGTTGTGTGGTGCCCATATCTTAAGAAGCACATCAACAAACTGGAAAAGGTGCAAAGACATGCTACTAAGTGGCTCCCAGAACTGAAGGGCAAGAGCTACGAGGAGAGGTTAGAAGCATTAAATATGCCAAAACTAGAAGACAGAAGAAAAAGAGGTGATATGATCACTACGTACAAAATAGTAACAGGAATTGATAAAATCGACAGGGAAGACTTCCTGAGACCTGGAACTTCAAGAACAAGAGGTCATAGATTTAAACTAGCTAAACACAGATGCCGAAGAAATATAAGAAAATTCACCTTCGCAAATAGAGTGGTAGACGGTTGGAACAAGTTAAGTGAGAAGGTGGTGGAGGCCAAGACCGTCAGTAGTTTCAAAGCGTTATATGACAAAGAGTGCTGAGAAGACGGGACACCACGAGCGTAGCTCTCATCCTGTAACTACACTTAGGTAATTACACTTAGGTAATTACCAGTTGATTGACAGTTGAGAGGCGGGACCAAAGAGGCAAAGCTCAACCCCTGCAAGCACAAATAGGCGAGTACAAATAGGTGAGTACAGGGTTTAGATCTTGCACCGGTAATGTTCATTGTCTACATAAACGATCTACCAGATGGAATTCAGAATTATATAAACATGTTTGCTGTTGATGCTAAGATAATAGGAAAGATAAGAAAATTAGATGATTGTCATGCCCTCCAAGAAGACCTGGACAAAATAGATATATGGAGCACCACTTGGCAATGTAATTTAATGCGAATAAATGCCATGTGATGGAATGTGGAATAGAAGAACATATATACAGAAGAATTATGATAAATCTTTAAAGAATTATGATAAAGAAAGAGATCAGGGGGGTGGTTCTAGATAGAAAACTATCACCCGAGGACCACATAATTAACATTGTGCGAGGAGCCTATGCCACGCTTTCTAACTTTAGAATTGCTTTTAAATACGTGGATGGTGAACTAAAGAAATTGTTCACAACTTTTGTTAGACCAAAGCTGGAATATGCAACAATTGTTTGGTGCTCATATCTTAAGAAGCACATTAACAAACTGGAAAAGGTGTAAAGAGAAGCCACTAAGTGGCTCCCAGAACTGAAGGACAAAAGCTATGAGAGGTTAGAGGCATTAACCACTAAACAGTGCAATGAACCTGCAGGCACTCGAACGGGGGGGTGCACAACCTGCCTCCGGGATCTTACAGGTATATCAAATGATTCAAAACTCCTGCGGCTACATGGTGTTCACATCAGCTTCCTCAGGGCACTTGTAAACAGGCACCATTTTTTTTAAATCCTGGGCAACATTCCCGGGTGTGAGAGCCTCAGTACTGAGTGAGCAACCAAGGCTGGAGCATGCAGCATGAGTTAATAGCACTGCTGTTCAGCTTGTGACCACAGCATTGCCTAATAATGTCAAAATATATATGTAACTGGTATTATGTAGCCATGACAGTATTACAGAGGAGCCTGAATGTGATAATGACTATGCACAATTTTCAAATATCAATGAATCAATGCTGTTCATGATATACACAGAGCTAGCCACAGCATTATTTTGTCCATCTAGGACTCTTCAAATGACTTATGTTCCTTTACAAAATAAACTTGTGGTCAATTATTCATTTACAGGATTCAGTGACCAGGATTGTGGTGATAATTAGCGCTGTGCGTAGTATTGTGGGAGATGGAAGTTTGGTGAGGGATGGAGGGACGGACTCGAGGTAACGTCACTGCATGTGGCAGCCACTCTTGTTTTGCTCACCATACTAGCTAAGTGGTTCGCTATGGTGAAAATATATGAACATGGGTATATTCAATGTGTGTATATATATAGTGTAATAACAGCAACAGGAGTATGTTGGGAGGAACAATTTTGGTGAGGAAGGTCGCATTGTACTCGTAGCATCGTCGTCTGCTGTGTGACAATTGTCATGCAGTGTATGGTGGCCACTGTGCTGTTTGGACACAATACCAGCTTAGTTGTATAGTTATGGTTAATAAAATATGTAAATACTTATACATAACGTGTGTAGTGTAATAGAAACAATAACAGTATGATGGGAGGAGGAATGTTGGCGAGTAAGGTGTTGGAGTGAGAGAGGGCTGGCTGGGTGTGGCAGCTCACACTCGCGGAGTGTGTTGATGATGAATGTATATAGTGTGTGATAGTGTATAGTTTGTAAATATGTTGTAAATATACATAAATATGAAACATTGGATATACTATATGAGCAACATATGTGGACATATTTGTGATGCATGTAACACAGTGTCTTGGGACAGTACGGATGTTCTACTGCCATAATATTGTGTACGTGTTCATTAAATATAGGATTGGCAAGAAAATACAAATGTATTTGGAAATGTACATAAAAAATTAAAAAAAATTATTTGTGGCAACTCGCGCATGTTGAAGCTGGCGCACGACTGGCTCCGGGAGTCTACGCCACGGGCGACCACCAAATCGTGACGTCACACATCATTTTCCAGACCCCATTGCGACGAAAGTAGGTACAATTTCGTTTTTTTTTTTTTACATATCTGTGATCAGAGAAGAGTATTTAACATTTTCAAAAACAAAATAATTTTTTTGCCAAGAATTAATTTCCTGCACACAGGGGAGGGGAGGTTATCTCGAGATGATTTCGGGGCTTTAGTGTCCCCGCGGCCCGGTCCTCGACCAGGCCTCCACCCCAAGGAAGCAGCCCGTGACATCTGACTTACCCCCAGGTACCTATTTACTACTAGGTAACAGGGGCATAGGGTGAAAGAAATGCTGCCCATCGTTTCTCGCCGGCGCCCGGGATCGAACCCGGGACCACAGGATCACGTGTCCAGCGTGCTGTCCGCTTGGCCGGCCAGCTGGTGGGGGTGCCGGGGCCGGGGGTGTCGTATTTGGAATCTGAGCAGCACAGTGGTTAAATATGACAAAACTCGAAGATAGAAGAAAAAAGTGGCGATATGATCACTACATACAAAGTAGTAACAGGAATTAATAAAATTAATAGGGAAGAATTCCTGAGATCTGGAACATCAAGAACAAGAGGTCATAGATTTAAACTAACTAAACTAAGCTGCCGAAGAAATGTAAGAAAATTCACTTTCGCAGAGTGGTAGTCTGTTGGAACAAGTTAGGTGAGAAAGTGGTAGAGTCTAAAACCGTCAGTAATTTCAAAGTGTTATATGACAAAGAGTGCTGGGAAGACGGGACACCACGAGCGTAGCTCTCATCCTGTAACTACACTTAGATAATTACACACACACACCATATTTTAAACAAATATCTCTACCTTTTCTTAGAAAAAGGGTTGAAGAAAAATACTTTACTGCTAAGGGACTATATTGAGTTTGGAGCACATCAGCCGATCTGTTACAGAATCACGCAAAAATCATAACACCCTAATGAAAATTTTATCAAAATGATGGAAAAAGATTATAGTAGCCTAGCTTAATATGCAGTTTTTTATTATGAACACATGCAAGTACTGAAAGTTTAAAATCATTAATAAGTGCTCACAAGTATCATGTTGAAATGAGTGCATTAGATTAGACAACAGAGTAAAACAATACCTACCTTGGCAGGGTAAGTGATTAGCACTAAACTAGTGAAGCCCCATGGCGAGGGATTTTTAAATACAGTGCACCTGAACTATTACTATTACACAGAGGCGAGAGATCTAAAATTATTGTTTTATGAAAATATATCTTATTTTGGTTATACCAGTACCTACATTCCTTAATCAAGTTATTATACAACTTGAAAAAGCAGGAAGTATATTAAACATGCCAGAATTTATATTCTAAATCTAAAGGGAATGATCAAAAGTAAATTTGTTAATTTTCTACAATACATACATTTTAGAAATCCCAGCAGTACATGACAGTTGGGAAGAATAGAACCTCTCTTCCCTCTCAAAAAAATATAAAAGCTATGTACAACATACACAAAGATGATTAAATAAGCTTCTATGTACTAGGATGTACCTATCAGTAAACAGTTTACATGACTAGCCAATGAGAGTCTTGAAGTCAATTTTAAGTTTCAGTTTAGCTTTAGCTTAATCCTGGGACCTGGTCAGACAGACAGATCAGGTATATGTCTGTCATTCATTTATTCATTCAATCATACAGCATATAGGTCTTGTCATGCTCTACAGACAAAAGCATCCCTTCAACTTGGCTTTACCACAGATCACTTCATGCATTGCTTTAGTTTGTAATATGCAACATTACCTTTGAGACAAAAACTGGTAGTCCCCCATAGAAAGACTGGCTGTCACACATCAGTCTTGTAACTTAACAGTAATGCAGAACACTAACAGTATTTTAGAAAGCACACACGGTATATTCAAATGTTTATTAAGTAATGTGAACACAATGAAAGACAATTGAAGCCATGTTTCAGCAAGAATACCTGCCTGTATACAGGACAGCACATACATGCGTTAGACATTTAACATTAATCATTCCAGTACTTCACACACAGCTACTGTACTCAACTTGTTCAAAATATGCTGAAATATTTTCTTGTTATTTCTTAAAACTGCACAAAATACTTTTAATCATGTGTGAAACTAAGGACACAAGCACCTGCCATATATATATATATATACACAAGCATGCAACCGACTACATCTTTCACCACTCTCAAATATGAAAGTTCCATATTTGTTTGTATTACCCAAACTAGTGTCAAAATAATGTGAAATGATTTCTTGAAATTGTTGAATTTTCATTTACAGAACTGTTAATAATTCTTATGCCCCAAATGTCAGTTATATCTTACATGGTTTCTCTAATTATACTGACTTTTTTACTATTATCTTTTTTAGCTTTCTAAGTATTCCCACAAATGTATATACAGACCCTGAAAAAACTATTTACAGTGTGTTTTTGCACAAAATCTTGCATGTCCAACTTGATATTGTAATACAGTATTAACATTTACACACCCAAGAAGCCAACTCTCGTACCACAATAAACGCCTATGTGCAAGCTTCTAGATTTGCACGAAAAATATATTGTAGATGAAAAAAATACGAAAACTAAATAAATATTAGGCACACATTTTAACCAAAATCATGATCAGATAAACCTGCTTAAGAATATAAGAGAGAAGTACTGTTTTTTTGAAAACTAATATAAAACATATAAACAGCAGTATTTAAATTATAGTAAAAACATAAAAGACAATGAAACTAAGGCTACTATATCTGATTTTATAAGTAGTCACTATAAAATTTCCAGTTTTAAGAAAGTAATCTCACCATTAATATCTAACTATATAAAATCTTATTTTATCTACAGACAAAATGCAGGAGATAGTAAAATAAACCCCACTACAGATATACAACAAAAACCAATGTTGAATATTGCAAAAAGCAACAAATTATTTATTGCATTGAGTTCATGTGATGCATTAAGTCAAAACTGCATATATCAATAGTTCTTCAGCTGGACTTTCAGCGTAAAGTCTATTACAGTACAACTTTCCACTGGAAATACTGGAGATAAATATGTAATATATGTGTGGAAATATTAATGCAATTTAGTCTGCATTAGAAGTATGCATCTTCTGACTTGTGAAGCAAGGTGATATTTGCATTCTCTCTCCTTATCACTAAGTCATTGCAGCACACAAAGGAGAATGTGAAGATTTATTATAAGAACACTTAAGCCATTAGCATTATATCTCAAGAAACTTGTTCATGATGATCTTGTATGCAGTCTCCTCCCCATTTGACTGAAGAACACACTGGTGAAATCCTGGGTACTGGGCTGAATTAAGTGATACCCGGAACTTCTCACCAAGACTGAGGCTGAATCCTAGGCACTGGGTATAGTCGAGTAAATATATTTAACCAGAGAATGATTGGGAAATTAGACATTTACCAGTAAGAGTGCTGCAACTAGTATTGAGAAGCCTAGCCTCCCTATATCTATACTTCACCGAGCGGTGAGTTAGCTGACTTTGCCATTTACAGTATGGCCATGGCTTGCATAATGTGGTACAAAAGTGTACAATAGTCTCTCTCTTATCTAGATTAGATCAAAGCAGAGATCCTTCAAATGTAAACAAAGTATATTATTTATAACTCACAAATATTCCTTTTTATAAAAGACAAACCAATACTTTCTGATAATAAATATATATATATATTATATATATATATATGTGTGTGTGTGTGTGTGTGTGTGTGTGTGTGTGTGTGTGTGTGTGTAATTACCTAAGTGTAATTACCTAAGTGTAGTTACAGGATGAGAGCTACGCTCGTGGTGTCCCGTCTTCCCAGCACTCTTTGTCATATAACGCTTTGAAACTACTGACGGTCTTGGCCTCCACCACCTTCTCACTTAACTTGTTCCAACCGTCTACCACTCTATTTGCGAAGTCTTGTGTGTGTGTGTGTGTGTGTGTGTGTGTGTGTGTGTGTGTGTGTGTGTGTGTGTGTGTGTGTGTGTGTGTGTGTGTGTGTGTGTGTGTGTGTGTGTGTGTGTGTGGTGTGTGTGTGTGTGTGTGTGTGTGTGTGTGTGTGTGTGTGTGTGTGTGTGTGTGTGACAGTGTCAGACCACGAAGGAAGAATTGAAACAGGAATTTCCTTAAGTATTTTCATATATTAATACATCTTCAAAGATGTATTAATATACGAAAGTACTTAAAGAAATTCCTGTTTCAATTCTTCCTCCGTGGTCTGACACTGTCACATTTTTCATCACGTGTTAATTTTCGTGATTTACACACACACACACACACACATATTATATATATATATATATATATATATATATATATATATATATATATATATATGTCGTACCTAGTAGCCAGAACTCACTTCTCAGCCTACTATTCAAGGCCCGATTTGCCTAATAAGCCAAGTTTTCCTGAATTAATATATTTACTATAATTTTTTTCTTATGAAATGATAAAGCTACCCTTTTCACTATGTATGAGGTCAATTTTTTTTTATTGGAGTTAAAATTAACGTAGATATATGACCGAACCTAACCAACCCTACCTAACCTAACCTAACCTATATATATAGGTAAGGTTAGGTTAGGTAGCCAAAAAAAGCTAGGTTAGGTTTGGTTAGGTAGGTTAGGTAGACGAAAAAACATTAATTCATGAAAACTTGGTTTATTAGGCAAATCGGGCCTTGCATAGTAGGCTGAGAAGTGAGTTCTGGCTACTAGGTACGACATATATATATATATATATATATACACATATATATATATATATCTTATACTAGCTAAGCCAAATACAGATACTGCTAGGTAAAGTGATATTACCTAATATATAGACTAGTTAATTTAAAAAAAATTTCAATATGAAAATTACACTCTTAATATTGTCCTGTCTTCATCAAGATTTGATATTTTTAGAATACAAATTTCCTTGATTTATATTACAATTAAATGCATATAGTAACATTCTTGTCTAATAAATTTCAGGTCCATTGTTAAACACAATTATGAAATAAAAATGGAATTTATAACGTGCTCAGCAAAAACCCAGAAGCAAAAGAAATTTGCTTGTAAAAAATGAGTTTTAAATATTTAAGCTTTCCAAATAACACCTTGGCAATAACATTGTATTTGGAGGCTAAATTTGAGGGGCAATTAGGATTAACACCACCTCCAAGTCAGCACATTGTGCAATAAAATGCTTTCCTATGTTTTTCTTGGATAAAATGTCGCCCACTCTGGGGTTACTTTCAGTCAAATGCATGCGATGACTCCTGGGTGTTGAGAAGATTGACTTCCTCGTCATCGTCAAACACTTCCACTTCCAGGTGATCTTTATTCTGCTTCTTACTGTGCTGATTCACATGTGATATTCCCTCAGTAAGGCCAGTGGTGGTCAGGCTGAAAACAAAAACAACGTTGAATGTAATGAAATGCCATTTTCTGGCTGAGCCCTGGAGGCTCCTTGAAGCTATCCGAACTGATATGTGCTATATTAGTCCTCGTGCCCTTATGCCCTTATGCCTACCCTCAGACCGCAGGGAGCAATAGCCTATGAGCACTTTACATTTAAAGTACAGTGGCACCTCTCTTTACGACTGCCCCTACTTATGAATTTTTTGCGTTACGACCCCAATTTCGTTGAAAAATGTAACGCGACTTACGACCGTTGCCTCGACTAGTGACTTTGTTGATACATGTATGGGTATGGGTATGAAAACCAAGCGTGTGGCTCCTGGTGGCACAGGTGTCCCTGCCTCAGTTTACCAGAGCCGCCCGATTAGTGACGATCCCGCTTGTAAATAATTTCATTGTTTTTGTGCTATTTTGTTTTTTGAACATACAAGTAATTATTATATATCATCCCATGGGTCCAAAGAAAGTCAGTGGTAAGGTTCAACCCTAAGAAAACACATGTGAGGATGACCATAAAGAAAAAACATTAGATCATTCATAGTGAATGAATGTGATGTCTCACTACAGACAAGTGTTACAACGTAGGGAAAAACAAGTGTCTTTAGATAGATTCTTAGTAAGACAATCAAGCAGTGAGCCACAACCAGGTGCTAGTGGTATGCAGGCAAAACATATGAGAGAATACCCCAGAGAAGTCCTCACTGCCTCATGTTATAATGGAAGGTGACTCTCCTTGAAAACAGTAACACCTCTCCTCCTCCCCCCCCTCCCCCTCCTCACCGTCTTCCATACACCAACGAGTCCTCAATAAAGGTAAGATATAAATACTATATTGTAGCTAGCACAAGAGTGGTATTCAGTACAAAAGGTATTTTTAAGCTAATATTTTTGGGGATGTGGAACAAATTAATTCAATTTACATTATTTCTTATGGGAAAATTTGTTTCGAGTTATGAATTTTCGTGTTACGACCCGTCTCTGGAAACAGATTAAATTTGTAAGTGGAGATACCATTGTATGTCATAATTGCTACTGGCCAGGAAGGGCACTCAGAAAGATAAGCGAAGCAAAACAGACCACAACTCGAACCGAACATAGCAAAATGAACTTTCCAAGAAAGGAAACAAATAATTAACACTTCATCCAACTACCACCCCCCTCGTTAGTGCTCACCTGAGCTGGCAGCCCACCACTTCAGTTCTTGAACAATGAAAACCACCGACTGGGAGAGAGGGAGTGTGTCAGGGGAGCCTCCAGGGCTTGCCCAGAAAATCTCTTATCGCCCTCTTTTATCCTTGTCTTTGGGTAGTTAGCTATGGGAAGCTGAAGGGGCTCCCTCCAGAAAATCAGTGTTAAATGTAACGAAACACCATTCTTCCCAGACATCCCTCCCTCCCTCCGGTCGGCGTTTTTTTTGCGTGTTTTGACATCTAGCTTAAGAACTGGCAGGCTTGGGTAGCCAGCGGAAGGTCTGGGGTTCCCCCGTTCCCCCTCCCAGGGATGGGTGGGTTGCGCAGACAGCGGCGTGTTGGTAACGAGATGACGTTATGCTCATTTGCTCGTTTTCTTCATGGGGAGTTCTATCCACTCATTCGGCTTTGGTAGCAAATCTTAACCAGAATGGGGGCTGCTTTGGAGTGCCAATCTTTCTGGGTGCCCGACCCAGTCGATGGCAGACAGAGTACTTCTAAATTATATATAAGGTGTCTCTATAGGCCATTGCACCTCGCACCTCTCAGACGGGGAGCCAGGTTCTGGCTCGTGGTCCCCAGTAAGCCTAGAACTCCATGTACACTGACTGATGCCCAAAGCGAATACTTGGTATCAGCCCAGAAAGCTCTGGGGAGCCGAAGGGGCTCCCCCCCAGAAAAGGACGGCAACGGGTCGAAGCTGCCGACAGAAACTGGGCAACGATGTCCTCCAGAAACAACAGAGAACAGAACAATGAAAAATAATACAGAGCCAGGACCCAAGCCGAATCCAAAGACAGAGTCAACACGGCCTGCCGACACTCAAGGTGAGAGGAGAAAAACATGATGCATCCACCTCCCGGAGGATCACACAAAGAGCTTCACTAAGGCAGACAACACCGCAGTAGCCAAAACCAGAACCCTAGCCAAAGGCCCCTCACTCAATGCCCCCCCCCCAACATCCTCTGAAAGCCAATCTGAAGACAGCCCCAGAAGACCGAAGAAGCAAAAGACCGAGGCCAAATGACAGCTTGTCAAAAGATCCTCAACCGTTAAGGCACCCGAAAGAGAGGGAACCTGAGTGTTATGAACCTAGTAATTACTTGCTTCTCACAGATAGTGTAGGCAGAATATATTCCGCCCATCTCAGTTTTCTGTTGTCTAAAGCTGCAGAGAGTAGCAGTAAATCTCTCAGGAAGTCCTAGCTAAGATATATTATATTTTAGGCCTGTGTGCCATACTTTGCGAAACTTTCGAAACGTCTCTAAGAACTATATTACACCGATCATTTTTCGACACTGCATTGGCTATATGCTCGTAGATCAGGGCTATAGCTGTATGGTCCCCTCTGCGGTTTCTATACCCATGTTGCCTGGTGTTATACTTCTCTTCCGCTTCCATGTACTTCACAAGTCTCTGATTTTTTTTTTTCAAATATTTTGCCTGGTACTTCGAGGAGGGAAATTGGCCTGTAATTTTCAGTTTGGGTTGGGGGTTTACCTGGCTTGGGGATAAATCTTATTGTGGCATTCTTGAAGTATGTGGGGAATAGTCCAGATGCAAGAGCTGCATTTATTATACGTCTGTATTGATGGAGTGCAATCTCTGGTAGGTTGGATAATACCATCTTATTTATTTTGCTGTTGTCTGGAGCCTTGTCCTTGAAACCCATAACTGTTTTATGGACCTCTGCAATGGTTGTGTGTTTCATGAGGTGGCATTCATTGCGGATGTTGTTAAGGTCTATCGGGCAAACGTTTAAATTTTCTTCAGGGTTTATCCTAAATATTTTTTCCCAGAACTTCCTGAATTCCTGTTCTTGTTCTCTCTCCTCATAGAGTTTATTTCCTGAGGCGTCTATGATGTAGGGTGTTTCCTCAGAAGAGCTTCCCATCAGGGTCTTTACTTTTTTCCAGAACTTTCCTGGGTTTCTGTAGTCGACTTGGATTTTGATTATTAGGTCATCCCATTGTTTGGTGTACTCTGTTTTGCACAGATCTTGCAGCTCATCTTGTAGTTCCCTTTGTAGTCTTTTGCGATCGTCCGTCCACCCGTGTTGTGTTATGAGTTGTAGAAGGTTGTTATATCTGGTTTGCAGTGTCCTGAGCGCCTCAGTGGCTGGGGGGTGTGGGAGCATTATATGGTGAGCTACGGGGATATGATCGTTCATGCCTTTTTCTATGGTGCTAATCCATGATGTTTCCTTTCCATTAAAGTCAGTGATACTGATTTCCTGTGCACTGCTTTTGAACGCTTCCCAGTCAGTTTTAATGCATTGAAGTCTTGGTGGTGAGGGTTTCTGAATAGGGTTGGTTGATAGCGTCAGTATTATTGGCAGGTGGTCGCTTGTGCTCACTGAGCCCCTTTCAATGCAGGTGTTTAGGAAGTGGTGGTTGTTTGACAGTATTATGTCTGGTTTACCACTGTGTCCTTGTCTGACGTAAGTTGGGAAGTTTGGGCCCAGGTGCGTTAGATTTCCATTTGTTATCATATTATGGATGGCATCTCCTGCCTGGTTGTTCCTTCCATGTCCTAGTGTTCTGTGGATGGCATTCAGATCCCCCAGGAAGTAGGCAGGTCTGTTCCTTCTGGTGAGTTTCATGATGTCTGCCAAGGGAAGGTAAGGTCCTCTTGGTGGTTGGTAACATGTCCTTATAAAGATTATATGCAGGCGATGAGTCACAATAACGTGGCTAAAGTATGATGACCAGACCACACACTAGAATGTGAAGGGACGACGACGTTTCGGTCTGTCCTGGACCATTCTCAAGTCAGTTGTGATGAGGAAGTAGAGACAGGCAATAAATAGGCACGAGAGATGAGGAGCAAAGTAAGGTGTAGTAGATGGGCTAGTTGTAGGAACTGCAGAGGGCCTATTGGCTCATACGAGGCAGTTCCTATTAAAACCACCGAAAGAGGAGAAAATAATGAGAAGAGGAAAACGAGGGAACGTAGGAGAAGACAATGAACAGAAAAAAAGAGAGAAAAGAGAAAGAAAGGTAAATGGAAAGGGTAAGCTTATTTAAGGTCACGTTTGTTAGAAAGATTAGAGCATTTGAGTATATACTGTGAAAGGGAAGAGTCCACAGCAACAAAGCCAGGACTCAAGTTCATGTTGGGTACATTGTGTATAAGAGCAGATTCAACAAGACGGCGTCTGTGTAGAGGCAGGAAAGATTATTTTTTCTTATTAGAGAAAATAATCTCTAAAATAATCTGAATATTATTCAAGATTATTAGATCTTGCAGAAAATAATCTGCAAGATCTATATAACAACCTGTATTAGAGTAGAGGCAGATAAAGCCATTGATTGGTCTTCCTCCAAAATAATCTTTCCTGCCTCTACTCTACACAGACGCCGTCTTGTAGAATCGGCTCTTATACACAATGTACCCAACATGAACTTGAGTCCTGGCTTTGTTGCTGTGGACTCTTCCCTTTCACAGTATATACTCAAATGCTCTAATCTTTCTAACAAACGTGACCTTACATAAGCTTACCCTTTCCATTTACCATTCTTTCTCTTTCCTGTCTTTCTCTTTTCTCTCTTTTTTTCTGTTCATTGTCTTCTCCTACGTTCCCTCGTTTTCCTCTTCTCATTATTTTCTCCTTCTCTTTCGGTGGTTATAATAGGAACTAAGTGGTTATAAGTTGCTAGTTCCAATGCTCTGTGTGGAGTCCAGCATAGAACAATGTGTTAAATTATTGTTAATGACTGGATGGCTATGTTGAAACTGATGGGTCTCTTCCACCTGGTGGATTGTTTGGGATCGGTGCATATCCACTGCGCATTGCGTTAAACTTATCGCCGCTAATCTGTTGGTTATGGGGTTTTGGTTTTAAGAATGCAACATTATCTGGTTGTACACGTCACTCGTATTGACATTGGAAATGTTGTGTTGGAACTTTATGTGCTGAGTTTTTATACCTTCTTGGAGGGTCTTGCGGTTAATCGTGCGGGTTGTGTTTCTTGAGGAGTATTCTATATTGTTTGGGACCTTTACTGAGGTGGTGACTGTGTCTGAGTGTGCAACATTGTCTGTAAGTGTGCGGTGAGCATTGATGCCCCCAGCGTGTCCTCTGATCCTGTGTATTCTGTGGAGCTTGTATGTTTGTTTGTTTGTGGGTCCCCTTCAGAGGTCATTAGTGGTGGTTGTTGGTGTTGTTTCATCTTCCTCTGGCTCGTTGATGGTTGCTGGAGTCGTGGGTGCTGGCACTTGTTGGGAGTTGGTCTCAGTTGTGGGAGTGCTGATTATATTGCTGTCCACCAGGGCTTTTATGATTTTAAAGGAGAAGGAGAGTGTCTGGAAATTCCATTTCTGGGAGACCATTCCTCTCATACGTTTCTATAATCACGGATCCAAATGACCTTGGACTTGCTAAGTTTTCTAAGTGATCAAAGATCATACTGCTCAGGATCTTTGTTGGTAGGTCACCAACTACCTGTGAGGTCGTGTTTGCTGGGTTGTGTAAGGTAGTGTTTGCTGGAGAGTGTGATACCTTATTTGACCAAGCATTGGTGGTAGTTATACCTGCATAGGTATTGTTGGCCATTGCTGTCTTTTTGGCTGTGGCTTCGGCCCTTTTTTGTTTTATGATGTTCTTCCTAGTGGAGCAGATTGATGCCAGCGTGCGGTGGGGACCCTCACAGTCGAGACATTTGGGGTTTTATTTATTTTTACAGTTTCTGAATATGTGTCCCCCTGCTGGCCACATTCTAAACATACTTTGATAGTTTGTTGTCAATCTACAGCTGAGTGGTCGTACTTATAGCATGTCCAACACGGGGTTATGTTATAGTATTCTTCTTCCTCAAAGTTGTAGTTATCCGTGCTAAGGTGTTAGTAGTGGCAATGGATACCTTGGCTGAGGGCTTTTTGTGCCATGGAGATTTCTTTGAATCTTATTTTCATCATGGTAGACAATCTCGGCATGAGAATTACTTCTTCTACCTTTGCCCATTCACTCCCTTCCTCTATGTCGTTTTTAATATTTTCAGGTTAGTAAGTGCTGCATCAAGTCTCTTCAGGACTATTGTCTTCCTGGCCTGCAGCTCTTGGGGAATAATGACCTGAAAATGTTTATCCATCAACTTGCGTTTATTTTCTCCCTTGATGACTGTGTCAACATCTTCATCCTGGTACCATAGTGCTATGAATGAGGAGTCCTTTGTGGTTATTAGTTAAGAAAATCTTACCTTGAGAGAGAGTGCCTCTCTGAGGAGGCCAGGTTCTGGCTCGTGGTCCCCGGTAGGCCTAAGAACTCCATTCACACTGACTGATGCCAAAGTCTAATAGTTCCGCATCAGCCTGGATAAGCTCCGGGAAGCCAAAGGGGTTCCCCCCAGAAAAACAGCATGAAAAGTACAAAACGCAATTAAATCTGCCCATAGTAGGAAAGCAGAATGTAAAGGATTTGGTAATAAAAATGTCCGACGATCTAACGCTGAGCGAGCATAACCAAGCAAATATTGCGTCAGCCAGAAAAAATGATAAGATGGATTACGAGAACTTTCAAATCCAGGGATGCCATCACAATGGTTGTACATTCAAATCACTTGTGCTGTTCCATCTTGAGTACTCATCAGTACTCACTTCCCCCTTCAGAGCAGGAGAGATTACTGAAATAGAGGGAATACAGAGAACATACACGGCACGCAGAGACGCGATAAAGCACCTAAATTATTGGAAGCGTCTCACAACTCTCCAAATGTACTCACTGGAAAGGAGACGAGAGAGGTATCAAATAATAAAATATTTTTTAAATATTGAAAATTTAAATACTGGAGGGCCTGGTCCAAATCTACACAGTAAAATATCAACATACTGGAGTGAACAATATGGAAGAAAATTCAGAATAGAACCAGTGAAGAGCAGGGGTGCCATAGGCACAATCAGAGAACACTGTATAAACATCAGAGGTCTGCGGTTGTTCAACATCCTCCCTGCAAGTATAAGAAATAATTGCCAGAACAACCGTGGACATCTTCAAGAGAAAGACTAGATATTTTTCTTCAAGAAGTGCTGGACCAACCAGTCT
This sequence comes from Procambarus clarkii, assembly GCF_040958095.1. Lineage (NCBI taxonomy): Eukaryota > Metazoa > Arthropoda > Malacostraca > Decapoda > Cambaridae > Procambarus > Procambarus clarkii. The sequence continues at coordinate 7,644,239 of NC_091176.1, read as the reverse complement.
GTGGTGGGTATGTGGGCCTGTGGACCGCTCCAAACAACAGCCTGTTGGACCAAGCTCTCACAAGTCATGCCTGGCCTCGGGACAGGCTTGAGGAGAACAACAACTCACAGAACCCCATCAAGCAGGTACAGTATTCAAATTACACATCCCACCTTGCATGCAAAGTCAGATTATCATCGCACTCAACCATAACATCGACCCACCCATAATCCCTCCTCCTCCTGGTTTACCAGCTCTCCCTACACAACCATCCCCAACCTCACCTACATTTCAACCCAAAGAGATAAGTGGTATAACTTAATAATTTTTATACTGCTTGCATTATTTGTATATCAGGGTTTATAAAATCATAAGAAAATCTTTGGAGCGGGGTGCATGCCTTGCCTATGGACAACGATATGATAAAGGTGACACAACCAGGAGTTTGCCTGAATTCACAATGAAAATAGAGGCACTGAGTTAATCTTCAATTCACCTAAAAATGTCAAAATATATATGTTAATGCTATTATTTAGCAATGATAGTATTACAGAAAACCCCTGACTGATAAAACTGACCAGGATTCTGATAATAGCAGGATTGTGGTGATATTTAGCACTGTGCTCCATGGAGGGAGGAGTAATGCTGTGGGAGGGAGGGTGGCGGCGTCGTCTTCTGACTGTGAGTGGCCACCTTTTATTGACTGCACTCACCATACCAGCTTAGTGGTTCGTAATGGTGAACACAAATGTAGATACTTATATATAACGTGTGTATTGAGTGTAATAACAGCAATAGGAGTAGGTTGGGAGCCGCCATTTTGGTGAGGGAGGTGCGACGTCTGCATGACATGTCTTGTTGTTTACTGGTGGCCACTATGGTCTATGGACATCATACCAGCTTATTTGTACAGGTATGGTGAATAAAACAGGTAGATACTCATTATGCTGTATACACACATTATATATAACACCACAAACAATATTGTTGGAGAAGAAATATTAGTGCGTCTGGCCTTGAGGGCGGCCGCCACCAGCTGACTGTGTGAGTAGCCACGTCTTATTGCCTTTACTCGCCATACAAGCTTAGATGTACAGTTATGGTGAACAAAACATGTAAATACTTATATATAACATCTGTGTATAGTGAATAAGTGCAAAAACAATTTCGTGGGAGGAGAATGTGGGCGAGTGAGGTGTTGTTGAGGGAGGGAGTGGCAGCGAGTGGCTGACTGGTGTGTGACGGTCACTCCTCGCTTTTTGACTCACAAGACCAACTTAGTGGCTCGTTATGGTGAGCAAAACATGCAGATAATTATATATAATTTGTGTATATAGTGTAATAACAGCAAAACTATTTGTTTATTGTTTTATGAACATAATAATTGAATCACTAATATGCACACCATAATTTTGAGTAAAGGAATGGTTCACACATTTTATTATATAAATATATCACAATACACACTACTGAATAATATTACTGCATAAAACTAAAAAAAATCAGAGACATTGAAATAATTAGGAAATAATATCTTTGTGGCAATTGTCGCCTGACAGCTCGGGCGGAGCAGGCCTTGTATTCACCTAGTTGTGTTTGCGGGGGTTGAACTTTGCTCTTTTGGCCCGCCTCCCAACTGTCAATCGACCGTTGTTGTCTGGTGACTGCTCTGTCAACGCCTCTTTTTTACCTCACTTCCCGACCCGATTGTGGCCAATATATGCCACCTACGATTTTTTTGTTATTTTTTCCGTGATCAGGGGAACACAAATGAACACTTTTATGAGGCGAAAGA